>NW_020524075.1:0-20097 GCF_003368295.1 Carassius auratus | reverse complement strand
GGTAAGTTTTTTTTTTTTTTTTTTTGTATTTGACTATACATATTTTGTTTATTGTTATACCGTATTTTCCAGACTATAATTTGCACCTTTTTTCATAGTTTGGCTGGTTCCTGCGACTTATAGTCAGGTGGTGACTTATTTATCAAAATTAATTTGACTATAACCAAGAGAAATGAACCAAGAGAAAACATTACCGTCTACAAGCCTCGAGAGTGCGCTCTAGGCCTGCACCATGCTCCTGCAGCCTACACTGAAAACATAGAGTGTCCTCTCATGGCTGTAGACGGTAATGTTTTCTCTTGGTTCTTGGTTTTAAATAAATGCGATTTATAGTCCAGTGCGACTTATGTTTTTTTTTCCTCATGAGGTATTTTTGGACTAATGCGACTTATATACATATGTGCGATTTACAGTCCGAAAAATAAGGTAGTTATTTTACTCTCTCTTGTTCTTATTCTCTGCATTCAGATTAAGGATGAAAAAACAGAGCGCATAATCTCTTCTCTGATGGTGCTGACAACAAAAGTGAGCTTCTAAGCCTAAATCTAACATTTAAATGCAGCTGATTTCTCGATAGAACTGATTTATTGTCATTTACATTGTAATAAACCATATATTTTAGCACTTGGCGTGTGTTAGTTGGTGTTTGCTTAATGTTTAACAGGTGAGACTGATGAATTTCACATGTGCATGTGTTTTTCATGAGCTCACAAACACAAAAATACACATATTTAACTCTCTTAACGCTTAAGTACACACATTACCTCAAGTCCCTCTGCAGGACTGTAGGCCATTATGAATTCCCAGTTCTTTTGTATTAGGTGAGATGAGCATTACCTGTGCTCTTTTCTAACCAGCCTGTGGGCCGGTGATTGTTTCAGGCCAGTCGTACCCTGATCCACATCTGGGTGCCTCGGGATCTTTTGTTCAGAGGCTCACTGAGATTTCTTCTCTGGAAGCAGAGACAGTCGCGGCAGGAGAGATGAAAGAGACTCAAAAAGATCAATAGACAGGACTCTTAATCAGAGTTCATTAGCCAAAGAGGAAACACACTTGACTCCTGAAATCACAACTGTGCCAAGATGGAGTAAATAAAGTCCAGGAGAAAAACTTGAGAGGTACATAGTGTTGTACTGTTGTAGTGCAGCCACTATATTATTACTAAAATAAAATGAAAGCGATGGCTCTAGCAAGCATTTATATTTCTTATGTAAAAAAAAAAAAAAAAAAAAAAAAAATAATAATTTAAAGTGTATTCGCCAAGAATAACTGCTTTAACATTGCACTTATATATGTGTTTGCATATATAAAAAGACTTTATGCTTTGTGTACTGCATTTAACTTCAAGTAAATATGATCATATCCCCCCAAAAAAACTTTTGTCAAAAAACTATTTGCTTCAACATTAACTAAGGTTTAGAACTGCATTATTAAATAGTATGAACTCTTAAGTGTGTTATGTTTTTAATTGATAGTTATATATCAGCCTGTGGCATTTACAAACATATGGCTGTTGTATGTTTTATCTGATTATAGATTAGACAGTGCTTTACAGGTACAGTAGGATTTTTAATGCAGGTGGGAGGCTGCATCTTTGTGCAGGGTGTTCTGGAGAGCGTGGGAGAGCTCCGTTCTACACCCAAAGTGTCTTTTTGTCGAAAGGAAAGGGTCAGGTTGATTCGGTTTCAAGACTAGGTTGCACATTCTGGGCAGAGAGACGAGAGATAATGTCCTTTTTGGCTTCAAGAGTTCATTTCAGGAACCACCTGCAATGAGAAGCAGATTATTATTAGTAGTATTATTAATGATATATGATATGGATATGGGAATGATATAATATAGATGATATTACAGTATATATATATTGAAAAAAAAAAATATATATGTAAATATAAAATATATATGTATATATATATATATATATATAATATATATATATATATATATATATATATATATATATATATATATATATATATATATTATTAGCAATCGATAAATGAATTAAATTATTTGTTTAAAAATTTTAATGATACATTATATCGATTGCTACTATATATATATATATATATATATATATATATATATATATATATATATATATTAAAGATTAGCAATCGATAAATGAATTAAATTACTTATTTGTTAAAAATTTTAATGATTGTAAAGTATGTATATTATTATTATCATTGTGGTTGTTGTTCAATGAATAAATGATCAATTTAATATATATGATATTAATAAATTATTGTGAGAGTTTTTTTTAATTAATTGTGTTAAGGTTAAATTTAAACAAATTACATTAAATTCTGTCATTTTAAATTTACAAAAAATATATTAAATTTACTTAATATTAAAATATTGTAATCATTATCATCATTATTATGAATCAAATTATCTTTTTTTTTTAAATGGTAATGAATTCTAGAGGGTGATGTTATATGTATTATTTATTATAAATATAATTGTATAAAATAATACAAATAATACTAATAATATTAATCCATTATAATTATATTAATATAATATTATCAATGATAATTATATAATAAATATATATTATAAATAATATTTAACTTATTTAGCAATTTTTTTTTCTCATCTGCAAAGTTGCTTTTAACTTTTGATTTTAATCAACAAGACTGTAACGGTTTCATGGTGCTCTGTCTAAAGATGTGCAGTTACTGTATATGAAAATGTAAAACATTTTCTATGAGCCGAAGTGAGCAAGCTGCACCTCTTCATGTTTTTTTTTCTCTCTTTTTTTAAGTGAGTACAGCGGCTTTCAACTTTAGTCAATCAAAATGACCTGGAAACAAACAGTAAACAAAGAGTCCTTTAATAAAACGCTGCTGTAAACCTGCCCACAAGAGGTTTATCATTTCAGCTCAGCTCGTTTTAACTCACTCCAAATCAGCCTGACTTCCAAACCCTACAGGTTAGAGCCCTTATAAATGTTACTTGTCATCAAAGTTGTTGTGTGCTATGTTTAAATGCTAAATGGATAACGTATGACATTTGAATGAGGAGTGAAATAATGAAAAGTATGATGTGCCACTATCATACAATATATCTGGCCTTTGTGGTTAATAAAATGACCAACAGTGACATGAGGTTTGTGTGCACTGGAAAGGAATGCGACCTAGTCAGGTTAACGGTAATGATACACTTCAGTAAGTTCACTCACAGAGAGAGTAGACAGTGTCCTCCTCTATCTTCCTGAATCTGAGAATGGAGACGGTACCCAAGCCAAACCTAAACACAGCCAAATCTACAAATCAAAAGCCCCAGATTGGCAAGAGTTTTTGAAGGTTAGCTCAATAGAACGGTTTAGAGCGAACAACAGAAGTCCAGTTCAAAGAATGACTTTGAGATCAGGTGACATTAATATGTCTAGTATGAAAACATAAGAGACCTTTTAGAGTGACTTTACTGTGTTTCTCAGATAGCTCAGTGAGACATAAAATGTCAAACTAAAGCTAAAAAATAAAAAGTCAGCAAATCAAAACTGACCTTTACTTTTTACTTTCTTAACATTTACATTTATTAAATTAGCAGAAGCTTTTATCCAAAGCGACTTACAAATGAGAATAGAAGCAATCGAAATTGCTAAAGATATACAATGATATAAATGATATACAAATGCTGTAATAAGTCTCTGTTAGCTTAACATAGTACATATAGCACTTTTACTAAGGCTTGTTTTTGGACTTATTGTGAAGGATTCACTGGTGGATGTTTTTCCATAGAAAAAAAGTTTGTCTTCTTTTTAAGACAAGATTCGCTTACTCCCAAAAAAAGTGCATTACAATAGTCCAAGCAGGAGATCACTTTCTCAAGGTCAGCAAACAGATAAGGATTTTGCAATAGTCCTCAGGCTCAACAATTTTTGTGGCACATTTGTTGTCCATGTACCTAAAACATCATTTATGTCACTGTCAATCTTATTTGGCCCAAAAAATGGTAACTTCATTTACTCGCATTTAGCTGTAGAAGATTTTGCTCTAACCAGCCCTTCACCTCCTCAAGACATAATAACAAAGATGAATGAGAAGTTGGTCCTTCAGATTCTCCAAATAAATCTGAATATCATCAGCATAAAGATGATAAGACATACTACGTTTTTTTAAGGACTAAAAGCAGCAAAAATATTGAAAACTAAATAGGCTCCAAAATGGAGCCTTGGGGAACTCCACAATCAATAGAAACTGAAGAGGAAGAAAATTCCCCGACCCTCATTGAAAAGGATCTACCTCTCAGGCCCACAACATGCTCTAAACATTTAATAAAGATATCATAGCTCAAAACCTGCACTAAGGTCGAGCATATTTAAAGCTCCTCGACTACCAGAGTCTGCAGTGAGTAACAAATCATTTGAAACTCGCAATAAAGCTGATTCAATGCTATGTCCTGCCATGAAATCAGACTGAAGCATCTAGAACATCATAATTAGCCAAAAAAAGAGCTCAGCTGAGATAAAAACCATATTTGAAATACAAGACATCTTTTGAGATTGGCCAGTAATTTGTTAAAACCAAAGGGTCCAGAGCAGGCTTCTTGACAAGGGGCTGAATGACTGCTTGCTTAAGACATGATGGAAAAATACCTGTAGAAAGGCTACAGTTCACAATAGATGTAATACTTGGGTCAATAAAATCAGCTGTCACACCAAGCAAGGTCAGAACATCCCAACTGGTAGATGGAGATTTCAACTGTGCAATACTATTACTAAAATCGGTAGATGAAACCAGATCAAGTTCATCAAATGTGTTGATATTAATAGCATTGTCTGTTACCTTTCCATCAAGCTCATGAAACCTGGACCCAATGCTTTTAGTTTTTTCAAAAAAAAAAACACTTAAAAACTCCTCAAAACACTCTGAAGATGGAGGTATGGTGAAAGAATTTAGATTAAGAAACCTATTAATAGTTTGAAACAAAATCTTTGGTGAGTTTAGTGCTGCGGTATAATATTAGAAAATATAGGCTGCGTTAGCATCCTTTACTGTAATCAAGGATATGCTTTTAATCACACTTTTACGCTTTTTACTCCTGCTGCTCCACAGTGAAAGTCGCTTTTTTTTTTTTTTTTTTTGATGATGAAATAACAGTTGCAGTTTGGACACACTGATATTGACCCACTATACTTTTGGTCAGTATCAGAGCACATCCTGTAGCTTTACAACTTTCCCTCATGTGCTAATGATGAGTAACACCTCACCTCACTGGAACTCCAGATTCTGAAAAAACAGGTTTCACACAGCCGACTGATGCAAGACAGCAGTCGCCACTGATCCACTAATATGTCTTTAAAAATGGCTGAACCAGTGTTGCTCTGATTTTATTACCGTTTTCCTCTCTTTCTAGTTCAGCATTACAAACAGACTCACTGTTCTGTCCATTGTCAACAATGAGAGCACACCTGCACCTTACACAAACAGAAGCGGGTGTCTGCATGGATACTCTCTACATAACTAAGAGCTGAGTCACTCTATCAACAAGCCATCAGACTGTAACAGATGGAAACCAAGTGAAGAGGAAGTTCTGGAACCTTGAATAAATTGCTCTTTCATTATAGATAATGTGATATTATAACATCACATTAAAAGAAGAGATACACAGATTGAGGTCAAGATAAAATGCCATGGAAACTTGAGAGATTTCAAAAAGACTGATTTATTTATTTATCTATCACAAAACACTTTAAAATAAATCTGAATGAAAATTAAATAAATTATTATAATGTATTACTCTAATACGGAGAAAATATATGCTGCAAATGAAAAAAAAAGCTTCAAAATCTAGCAAAATTTGTTTTGGATTAGGACATCTTTACAATATCCTTCTTAATATTTTAATCCATTCATAAGTTATAAGTTGTACACTACCTTCTGAAAGTTTAAGGTCAATTAAAAAAAAGAAAAGAAAGAAATGAATGTCTTTATTTGTAAAAGGATGCATTAAAATTGATTAAAAGTGACAGGAAATACATAACACAAGATTTCAAATAAATGATGTTCCTTTTAATCTATTAAATAAATAAATAAAAATAAAATATAAAATATTAAATCAGCACAACTCTTTTCCCTCACTGATAATAAATGCTACTTGACCACCAAGACTGGAGTAAAGCAGGCTGCTGAAAATCCAGCTTTGCCATCATAGGAATAAAATAATTACATTAAAATAGAAGGGTAAATTCACGAAATTGGTGCCTTTTGTGTCCCTAAGCAATAATCAAAATATAATTAAAATATCAAATATTTTGCAATTTAAAACATAATAATACGATGTCTTTTTTTTCATCAATATTACATCAAAAAAGTAGTTAATTTAAATAGCATTTATGCTGATAAGGTTAAGGTTTTAGCCGGTCTATAAAATATAAAGTACGTTATTGTGTCCCCTGATTTCATGTCAGCCGTGTTACCTTCATTAACAACCCATGCAAAATAATGCCATATTCAAGTGACCCTCTTGTCAGGGTTTTGGCAGGGAGGAACTCAGGTGCAGACAGGATTTACAACACAAACAGGTTTATTTACAAAAAGGGGAAAAATAAAAACCTACGAGGGGGAAAACAAGGACTAGGGCAGATACAAAATAACTAAACAGGACCGATAAGGCAAGATAAACAAAGACTCAAAACTAGAGAACACTGACTACAAATAACACTCACAGTTATACAGGATACAATATCTCAATCACAGGTGAGGAACACACAAATCACATCAGAGGTACAATCACGAATAATGAACACAATGAACCGACGCAAGACAGAGCACACTAGGAGATCTAAATAGGGGGAACAATCAAGACACGACAGGTGGCACAGATGGGACAATCAAGACACGACTAGGTTAACAAGGGGGGCGGGGCAAGGGAACGAGACAACACAAGCACATGGCCCAAAGGCAAGGCCATGTGCTTGTACACAAAACACGGGTCTGTCATGATCCTGCCTCAAGAATAGGAAAAATCAAGGACACGAGGGCAGAATCATGACAGAACCCCTCCCTTAAGGAGCGGCTTCCAGACGCTCCTCAAGGGAACATCAAACACGAGACATGACGGACTGGGACACAGACACAAACCAACAAGACATGACAAATAATAACAAAGGCAGACATGAATACACGACGGCAGGGTTAGGGTGACAAATCAAAAAAAAACAAACAGGGAAGGGGAGGAGGCGGGACCACAAAGTTCATGGGGGACAGACCAGGGTGTGGGTGGTGCAGGAATCTTAGGAGGACAGGACGAAGGCTGACGACGGGGGGTACGGGCAGGTCTGGGTGGTGAGGGGCGGGGAGGGGTCTCGGGACAACTGACAGGGGA
The DNA here is from genome assembly GCF_003368295.1 of Carassius auratus. Taxonomy (NCBI): domain Eukaryota; kingdom Metazoa; phylum Chordata; class Actinopteri; order Cypriniformes; family Cyprinidae; genus Carassius; species Carassius auratus. The sequence goes on along the minus strand of NW_020524075.1, from coordinate 12,759 downwards.
CATGATAGGAGAAGACAAGGACGCGGGGCAACACTTACGGGACGCGGGCAAGACTTACGGGACGCGGGGCAAGACTTACGGGACGCGGGGAGACGACAGCTGGACACGGGGGACAACATCTACTGGACACGGACGACAACATCTACTGGACACGGGACATCATCAACAGGATACATGACTACATCAGCAGGACACGGGGCAACACTCACGGGACACGGGGAGACGACATCTACGGGACACGGGGAGACGACATCAGGACACTCGGGATTTCTGGGGACAGGGTCTGAGGACAAGACAGGACTGACGGGGACTTCTAGGATACGGACAAGACTAGACAAATAATCTGAAAAGGCTTTAGCCGCTAAGACAATTGGCATCTCCTTACGAGATGAGACACACTGTACTAAAGTCTTTGCTGCAGAGTCGGCCGCGGCACTCTCCTGCGCTCTCACGACTGCCGACTTGCATACTGCCCTCTTCTTTGCCGGCTCGGGCACGCCAGCGCTCACCGCTGCTGGCACGGGCACGTCAGCGCTCACCGCTGCTGGCTCGGGCACGCCAGCGCTCACCGCTGCTGGCTCGGGCACGCCCACCGCTGCTGGCACGGCACGCCAGCGCTCCGCTCTCCGCTGCTGGCACGGGAGGAGACAGGGTCACAGGACCGGCAGGCCCCCTCTTCCTCCTCTTCCTCCTTGGGCGCGGTGCAGAGGCCACAGCTGGGTCAGAGGCGGGTTGGGGGAGTTTGGTCTCGGGCAGGGCAGTCTCGGACGCCGAAGACTCAGAAGTTGACTCCCATGACAACCGTCTCCCTCGTTTCATGGGGAGACTGCTGGCTGTGGAGGGCACCTCAGGACTCTGGGAGGGGCTTGCCTGATCCCCCAGGGTTGCCACGGCCAGGACACGACCCTCAGGGATCGTTGGCAGCTGGGTAGGTGGAGGGGACCTCTGTGGCTCCTCCTGGGAGATGCTTTCCCACAGCCGGGCATAATTACGGAGGACCCATTCCCCCTCAGGCGAGTATGGGAGGGTGACCCCCTTCCTGTCGGCGGGGGATGACGTCCAGCACAGCCTCCGGAACTCCGCCTGACGCTGAAGCTCAGAGGCCCTCCTGCCTGCTGAGTTCCTTGGGGGTCGGTTCATTCTGTCAGGGTTTTGGCAGGGAGGAACTCAGGTGCAGACAGGATTTACAACACAAACAGGTTTATTTACAAAAAGGGGAAAATAAAAACCCACGAGGGGGAAAACAAGGACTAGGGCAGATACAAAATAACTAAACAGGACCGATAAGGCAAGATATACAAAGACTCAAAACTAGAGAACACTGACTACAAATAACACTCACAGTTATACAGGATACAATATCTCAATCACAGGTGAGGAACACACAAATCACATCAGAGGTACAATCACAAACAATGAACACAATGAACCGACGCAAGACAGAGCACACTAGGAGATCTAAATAGGGGGAACAATCAAGACACGACAGGTGGCACAGATAGGACAATCACAACACGACTAGGATAACAAGGGGGGCGGGGCAAGGGAACGAGACAACACAAGCACATGGCCCAAAGCAAGGCCATGTGCTTGTACACAACACGGGTCTGTCATGATCCTGCCTCAAGACTAGGAAAAATCAAGGACACGAGGGCAGATCATGACACCTCTAGGAGATTCCAATATATCATCTCTCAACCAGGATTGAAACACTTAAAAACAAATGCATGATCATCAAATTTTATCAGCCCTGTTACTTTACAGAACAACAGGTTGCATAGTAACGCATAGTAACACATGGCTGTAACAGGGTTGGAAAAAATAAGTGTAGTGAAGATGAAACTGTAGTAGCATGCATTAAATCTTTTGCAAATTGATTGTGATATTTAGGGGTGCTCTAGCACCAGTGCTATTGGGCTCGTTTGATTTAGTGTTTATTTGCATTGGTTTGGTATCCACATTGGCAGTTTGTATGGATGGTTTTCTCAGGGGGCTGTGGTATGCATAACACTGACATGACCCAACATAACTCTCCTTCACTTATACACCCATAAACACGCGCGTGCACACAACACACACACACACACACACACACACACACACACACAACAATGCAGTTAAACACTAAATGTGGAAAGTCCATTCAAACATGCAATTGAATGAACCTGTTTTTCAAACTCTACAAACTGAGTTTCAAAGGCCAACAGGGAAATCTGCCACATTTGATGGAAAAAATTATATCTGCTGCACTTTCAATATATCCAAAAGAAAATCTGCACTGAAATCAAATACATTCTATTTGAATTCTCAATAAAAAGAGATGGCTGATGATAGCTTGATACAAATGTCTTCTACAGGGGCGCTGCACAAGATCCTGATCCTAGAGTCCTAATGCCCCCCCCTTGAAAATATTATTCAAGGGCCCTCTCTTCCTTTGGGGCCCTTGTAATCAGTATCAGTACTGGTTTCATCCCCAGTCCGACACCCCTGGTCTTCTATGTTTACTTTCAGAAACATTCCGGCCATTCTTCCATTTGCAGCAATACTGTGCCTACTGAGTGGTGATGTCATTTCCTGTGGTTTGATGATGATGTTAAAGAGTGTTACTCTTGCTTGAATTGGCTCCCTTGTTGCAGCGAACAATCAAAGCAGTGGAGTTTGCCAACAGTCACAGCAGATCTCCTAGAGTTTAATTCTCACTAATATCCCGTCTCTGCCTTGATCTTGCTCTCTTCGCATGAGCAGCCCTCATTCCTCTCATGATTAGGCCGAGTTCCCTGTGGAGGGACAACGGTTTCAGCCAAGCATAGAAACAAAAATATGCTATCAACATCCACATTTTATAATATATATAATATATTTTCGTCATTTTTTTTTCTTGCAGTTTAACTTTTTAAATGTGGACTTTGAACTTTTCAGCGTCTTGTAAATAAACCCACACGTAGATCCTGAGTTACTTTGATTGAGTTATGGTTGCATACTGATTAGATAAGTACTAATTCAGTAACCTAATTTCTCTCACCTAATCACATTTCCATCATTCCAAAGAGGAAACGTCGCAGAAATACCACCATTAATGAACAAAGATAACGTGAAGTCTCTCTGTGGGAGTTTGCAGAGGTGGATGCACTTCTATACTGTCTGCTCTTGTGGAGTCGATATGAAGATGTGACAGCAACCGGGGATTGTGCTGCCCCAAGCTCTGTAGACTGGAGCAAGGCCAAGTGTTCACATTCCTCCCACTGTTTCCCTGCTGTACAAGCTTTAGAAACAGGCTGGGCACTGGTTTGAGATCAGTTTGCTGTGGTACAACAGGGCATAGCAGCCAAAAGGGCAATATAGAGAGAGAGAGAGAGAGAACTTTCACACACCCTTCACTCAAACAACATTTCCCCACCTCTCTTTTTCTCTACCTCGTTCACTTTTGTGTGCTGGAACAAGGGCAGAGACGCTCCAGAAGGATTTTTACAAACACATTCAATTGCCAGCAGAATATAGCTTTTTCTTTCAGCCCAACCAGAAGAAGAGTTGTTTGGTCACAAGGATTCATCTGACAAGCATGACTTCAACTGTGACAGAATCATTTCCTCTCCAGGAATGAGACCTGTGGCACTGACTCAAGAGGAACCGAAGACAGTAACAGGGACTTTTTTAGAGCTCTTTTTGGAAATGATGGGCTTGTTGTCACTGGGCCGGAGTGCTCTTCTGGTGGTTGGGCCGCTGTTTTGGGATGTACCAGTTTGCAGAAGGCGGATGCTCAGGAAGGTGCTGTCAAGGTACAGATTTCACCTGTGTCACTACTGACTGGAGGATGGACCGTGTCTATGGGACGTGTTATTGTGATGAGAGGTGTTTAAAGACTAAAGACTGCTGCTTTGACTACCCTACAGAGTGTCCAGGTATGTGGTACAGTAATATTTTGGGCAGACGACTAGGCATTTTATTTCTAGTACACATTTACCAACCACATATTTTAAATGATGGATTTTATACATCAGTTAATGTAGTTCATTTAAATAGTACTGTGGTAGTAATGTAGTCTTTCAGTGAAGGAATAGTTCAACATAAAATGAAAATCTGCTGAAAATGTACTCATCCTCAGGCCATCCAAGATCTACATGACTTTGTTTCTTCATTGGAACAGATTTGGAGAAATTTAGCATTACTCATTTGTCCAAACCGCTGATTAAAACATCACAATAATCCACACCTTGGGAAGTGTTTGTAATAAACAAATTCAGAGTCCTCTATCCATAAAATCGGTTTCTCCATTGAAAAGGTTGGCTCATCTAAATCAGGAGACAAATATGCACAGATCAAGCACCGTTTATAGGTGAAAAAAGTCTAAAACAGTTCTAAACAAACATGTCAGTGGATTTTAATGTGAGAGGACAACAGAGGATAGACTTTTCAATGGAGGAAACGTTGTTATGGATTATGGATTTTGGCCAGGAAGCGACAGTTTAAATGAAAAATGCCTTAACAAAATATTTTTTTTTTTCAAAAACACACAGCTTTTCATTTCACAAGACAATAATTGATTAAATGGAGGTTTGTTAGGGCATAGTGGGCCCCCACTGGTTTGAACTACTGATTATATTAAATCTGTCCAAAATGTGCTTATATTGGTCCCATTTCTCACCTGTTGGTTGTGTTTTTAGCTCAGTCGTGTGTAGTGAGTGAGTGGAGTCACTGGAGTGGGTGCGCACAACCCTGCCAGCCCTCATTCCGGGTCCGGAGACGGAGCGTTCAGAGACTGCCCCAAAACAGTGGACAGGCCTGTCCGAGGCTGGAGGAACAGGCCGGATGCATGGAGTATCTGGACCGCAAGGGACAGTTTTGCACTTCTGTGCAAGGTCTGAGTTTATTTGTATTTTTTGATTAATATTTGTAAGAGCTCTTGTGAAAATCACAGTACTCATTTCAGAATAATATAGTTTTAAAGAATACTTAAGTGAAAACCGAATGTAATTTTTCAGACACTCAGTTGCATGTTATTTACAATTAAATGAAAATGTATTATAGTTTACATTTATATTAAATGCAATTTGCTGAACTTAAGGTTTTTGACCAACTTAAGTAGGACTTAAATACATATTCAAATGTAAATTCATAATTCTATCGTCTTTGTATAATAGTTAGAGTGTGCTTCTGAATGTAGTCAAACATTTATAGTAAACTAAAACATACTTTAAAGCAACTTTTATTAAAATTGTGCGTCATGCATTAAATGCACTTGTAATTATACATTTGTGATGAAGTTGCAATTATTGGTTACACTTCATTTTAAAGTGTCCTATTACAGTGCAATTAAACATTTAAGTAGCTGAGAAACCCACTGTATGATTAGTGTGTGGCCTAGAGTTAATTGCATGTAATTATGCATAATTTATTGTTATTATAAGATGTAATGTGTAACATGGACACCTTAGAATGAAGTGTTACCCAATTTATCCATGTAACAGCCTTTCAAAAAACACAGTGGTTTTGCAGGTAGGTTAGTAAAGTGTACTTTGAAACATGACAAAAGATTTAATGTACAATAAATGTTTCTATTTATCACATTAATATACTATCTGTAGGTAGTTTTTTTATATACTTTGTTATACTTGAAGTACTAAAAGTACATATTTCTCTTTCAGTACTGCTTTTAAAATATCCTGCCTTCTTGCTTACACTGGCAAATTAGAAAAAACACAGTACGTCAAAAAAAAGGAACTTTTAAGTTTAATTATAAATGTTTAATACATTAGTATTTTTTTTATTTTATTTGATGGTATAAAGTTGAATCACTTAACTGTTTATTGGTGGAATCTCAAATGGTAACTGTGTTGGATTTATTCCAGGAGCAGCATTTATAACAACAATGGAGTACAGCAAAGGCAGAACACATGATTTGTATGGGGCCCCAGTGAGATTCTGGGTATGTATCACCAAGATTAAACAAGCACAAAGACACTGTTTACGATGAGAATTTGTGATGAGGAGCCCATTTACGCATTTCTTTAGTTGTTTCTATTATAAAAAAACGATTATAATAACACCATATTTAACTTCTTGTAACTGCAATTTTTAAAAGGTGAACTGATTTTATATTTCTATAGTCTGAATAGGAACAGTGATATAACCTCACAATTAACACTTAAGTCACTTGATGATGGCGTGTGCTCCACAGTTTCTGTATGGAGTTCAAGATGGAGTCTCTGACAGCGCAGTGCATGGTGGAGAACAGACCCTACACGCCTGGATGCAGTACTTGAGGGAGGGCTACACCGTCTGTGTGGCCTGCCAACCTCCAGCGATGAACAACCGCAGTCAGAGCTGCCAAGGAGACGGTAGGCCTAGCTGAGAGTAGTGTACCCACAATGTCACAGTGTTATTTTAGAGAATCATAGCACATCATCTTGTGAGTTCAGATGATTTCATGCTGAAAAAACAACAGAATTCATGAGACATTTTGCAAAAGGCTCTTACAATTTTAAAACAATAAAGGGGAAGTTTACCTAAAAAAAAAAAAAAAAAAAAAGTTTATCTACTTACCTCCAGGGCATCAAAGATTTTTAACTCAAACCGTTGCAGTCTATCAGTCTTATAATGTAAGTGGATGGGAATCATGGCTAAACATACAATAAAAATAAAGAGTCTCCTTGAGGGCATCATCCTGTGCGCATTCACAGCAGCAGGTGCGTGAGGAACATAGACAGTAAAAGAAATGGACACAGCGACCCCATTGGAACTCAATTGAGACTAATGAAGCCCAGTTTTAGCGTTTTTTAGCACTTCCGTTTCTGACGCGCAGACTCAAACGAAGCTTGACGACGTCAGCAACCTGGTCTGACAGATGTAAATCTTCTAAGGGCTGTGCGTGCAAAACTGCCATCGTTAATCTTGGCAGAGACGGCGAGCTTGAGCGGGGAGTTCTTTGTCGTGAGTGAGCAGGAGTAAGTATTCTGATTAATTATTTTGTATAGTATTTTAAAATGTAACGCCAGTAATGCCATATTAAGTTAATTGCCTGAAAGCTTCTCCTCCTGTCTGTACGTAATGCGACAGAGAGCCGAGTGGTTATGACGCAATCGTTAGCCTATTTTTTTTACAAAAACTGTTTATACGGGGCCATATGTAACATAGAGGTAATGGAGCCCTTTTATACATTGTCGTGTATCTTTAGAAATAAATATTGGACAAACAGAGTCTTTAAACGCCTCAGATGTAAAATTATTCGCTGTCAAAGTGACGCCAAAATGAATGGGAGTCAATGGGAATGCTAACGCAAGTGAAGTTCTGCTAAAAGATGGCAGCCCCCACCCGACTTCAACTTCCGGTCGAGTTCCTTGCCCTTGGTGAGGAATCGTGGTCGTCTTCTTGCTTTATGGTGGATCACAAATTTATAAGTGCACTACCGCCACCTATCTCTCAAATGGACCATTGACACCCATCTACAATTGTTTTTGTTTTATTGCATGTTTTAACTGTGATTACCATCCACTTACATTATAAGAATGATAAACTGCAACGGTTTGAGCTAAAAATCTTGGTGTGTGTTTACGGAGAGAGAGAGAGAAAAAAAAGTTACCTATATCTTGGATGCCCTGGGGGCAAGTAGATAAACATTACATTTTCATTTTTGGGTGAACAATCCCTTTAAGACCTTTATTTTTTATTTTTTATAAAGTTGTTTTAAATTTCACAATATTAGTTTACACTGTATTTCTGATAAAATAAATCCAGCCTTGAGCATAAGACTTTTTTCAAAAGCGCAAATATAAACTAGAAAACTAGCCATTGCAAGACAAGTCAAGCATTTCATGCCAGAAGCCTTTAAATATCATGGAATGAAATCAAACACAATGTAAATGAAATGTAAACCACAAATATCATAATGTAAAACAGTAAGGTTTTTGTACCTGCCACCTGATGACCGATTCTTCTGGTCTTTGGCAGGGGATGAGCTTCTACACTGGCAGGCAGTGGGCAGCCCCCGCTGCAGAGGAACATGGAGGAAAGTACAGAGACTACAGCACTGCTCCTGTCCCCTGTGCACAGCTTCATTTTCATTTAAACACACCTAAGATGATTCTTCACCCCCTTGTTAAAGTCCACAAATGAACATTATATTACATAACTCAGAAAACCAAACAAATCACACTTTCACATACCGTACATTTATTAAAATCTCTTAAGTTTTTACAGTTGTATTGTTTCAAACTCCTTTTTCCTGTGAAAATGTCTAGGAACAGATTTAAAAAGGCAAAAAAAGAAAGAAAAGAATAATAATAAAATAAAAAAGCTCAGATTTGCCTCACCTGCATCCTCTACTGGACAGATTTTGATCTTACGGTTCAAACAAAACAACAACAGAAACCTTTAAAGCTGTTTTTTCCAGAAGTCGTACTTCTGCTAAATAAGTTTTTACTTTTAATTTACAAAACGGTGCTCCTGATTTCCAAACATATTTTGTGAAATTACAAGCATAACAATGGAATTATTCACTGAACACTATAGATGTGTAAATCAATTACGTAAACCGAACTGAAAACACTTTCAAAAAAGTGCCTGAAAAACCGGCACTTTCTAAAGCTCTTTAAATACTAAAAGCAAAAGCCGCCTGCAGCTCATAGCAGTTCGGTTTTCTTCAGGATTCTCCATCGGTCCTTGAGATTAACACCGGTGCGGTTGTCAAACTCAAAGTCATCCAGGATCATTCTCCATTTTGCCCTCTCCATACTTCTTCACACCTGCTTTCAGCTTCCTGTCTTCTTCTGTGGTCCATTTCTGAAAGGAACAAACACTTATGCTGTTATTATGCGTACAAATGCTTGCACTGTAAACACACACACACACACACACACAGTGAAGATAACTCACCCTTCTGGGCTGGCTTGTCACACTAACATTGCTTTGTAAATCTGAACAGATACTACTTCTCCTGGAAACTTCTGTGCACACAAAACAAGCATTTATTAATGATTAGAGATTTATATTAGGAGCTTGATGTTCATAGAGTTTTTAGAGAGTTGTTCTAAACGTGTCTGATTTCTGTGCAACTCAAAAACTATTTTTAAAGAAGTTTTATGGAACATGTTTATAAAAATGTGCAGTTATAAGAACTGAGAAGATCTATAGTATGTTAAGTATGCCAAGTAATTTTCTCATGGAGTAACATGAGAGAGCACATTTTTGTTGACTATCCTTTATGTTATGATTCAGTAAAAGAATATACATTAAATGAGAACGTACTGTAAACGGAGGTTCTCTTGCGCGTGGTTTGCTCTTTTTTGGCAGTTTCAGGTTTCCATACTTGATGAACTTGCTTTGAAAAAAGTTTCCTCTTGGGTCTGTGAGGGAGACAGAATTATTTCAGTTTCATGAATTTGTTTTCAATTAAAGCAATTAGAACAAAGACAACTACATCAAGTCGTTTGAGAGATACAAAAAGAATAAGGTGAAGCAATTGAGGTCAGCTTCACCTGAGTATTATTGTAGTGTGAGGTGACCGTTAATGTTCGTATATTGTAAGTGCAGGTCTCACCTGATATTCAGCACCAGTGGATCCACCTGTGTCTCATTTCTGTGTGGAGACACCAACACCAAATACATGATTCATTTAGATTTCAATATGTTATTCAGTTTAAATACATATTAAATGAAAAAAAAAAAAAAAAAGTATGTACTTTGGGCTGCACGATGTGTCGTTTAAGCATCGATATCGCAATGTACGAATCCACGATAGTGACATCACAGGATAACTAATGATTCCTTTGAACCAATTCAATTTAATGAATGGTTTAAACAACTGACCTGTCCAACACTGAACTTGCGAGACGTGTGAATTGAATAGAAACAATATTGTTCTATTTATTAAACTATTTAATTACATTATTTACATTTACTATTACTAAACTGCACTTCTACAACATTTTAATTTCAACATTTAGGCTATAGCCTTCATTGTTAAAATCAAAAGTTGTATAGTATTTGTTAACAGTTAATGCACTGTGAAGTAACATTACCAAACAATGAACAGCTGTGTTTTAGAAACTAAGATAAACAAAGATTAATAAACATGGTAACAAAAGTATTGCTTGTGGTTAGATCATGTAAGTTAATGTTAACAATTCAAACCATATCCTAAGTTGCAAACAAATAATTTACTCTAATTTAAATAATACACTGATGTTTAAATCATTTAAAATGAGAATGTAAGTGTGCTCACCCCAATTTTATTTGTAAGAAAAAAATAGATTTCATATTGCAATATATAATCTCAGAAAAATTAAATATCGCAATGTCCTTTTTCCCCCAATTTCACGAGTTCACATCTACGTATATTAATACCGTAAGTTTATGCGTATTTGGCGTGCTGTCCGGGTGGAGGGCTCCGAGCTCGGGAAGTGGCCCGAACCCAGAGTACTCCCCCCGGTTGTGGTAAGAGTAGATGGATCTATAAGTGAGGAGAAATGGGGTGGAGGAGGGATGCTGAAAACGGTCAATGAACAGAGATAGGTTCTGCTGTCATTTATACCTTGTCATGAGTTGATTACTGATTGGTCTCCACTTGTGTTAATCAGGTTAATGAACTGCGACTGTTCCTCCCGAACTTTGTTATAAAACAGCATTTCACGAGTTCACATCTACGTATATTAATACCGTAAGTTTATGCGTATTTGGCGTGCTGTCCGGGTGGAGGGCTCCGAGCTCGGGAAGTGGCCCGAACCCAGAGTACTCCCCCAAAACAAGAGAGCAAAAGGACAGCCGCCGGACTACGAACCCCCCAAAACGCAGAGATTTGGCGGGCTGACGTTTTTAGAAGTATGGTCGTTGACCAGGAGATCTCGCAATGCCTCTGGCAGAAGTAGAGGAGCAGGCAGGTCCTGTTGGTTAATAGTTGAGGAAGAAGCGGTTACGATGTCGGGAAGACAAGCTCCACCGTCTGCCTGCGAGGTGTAATGATATATTGACTAGATGCGTAATGTGTCCTCTGGGAGGCTGAGGCTCGCTGGACAGATAGAGGAAACAAATTATATTCCTGCGTCCACTGGGAGACTGAGGCTCGCTGGACGGGTAGAGGAAATGAATAGGTATTTACTGCGTCCGCTGAGAGACTAGCGCTCGCTGGACAGACATGGGACACCAATAGATATTTCTGTGTCCGCTGGGAGACTAGTGCTCGCTGGACAGGCAGGGGAAACTAATAGATATTACTGCATCCGCTGGGAGACTGAGGCTCGCTGGACAGATATGGGAGACGAATTATGTCCCTGCGTCCGCTGGAAGACTGGGCTTGCTGGACGAAGAACAGGAAGAGATGGATGCATACTGCGTCCGCTGAGAGACTAGTGCTCGCTGGACAGGCAGAGGAAAAATAGGTATTTACGGTGTCCGCTGGGAGACTGATAGCCTGACTACGACAGACTTCCTACTTCCGCTCAATTTTATTTCGCTTCTATACTCAGTCTGATACAGCGTCAGAGCTTTCGGTTTGCCACCGGTCTGGAAACAGCCGGGCCAATCAACGAGCAGAGGGCGGGCTGAGAGCCGTGACGTAGATGCTAAGCACAGAGTTTTAAATTGTAGGTTAGAGAAATCGAAAACTGAAACGACCGCGGAAATGGGAAACGAGACACGGGATGCAATTCGCTTTGTTATGGAGAACATTCAACTCTTTTTCAAACTGAAGCCAGAACAAGAAGAGTGTTTAACAACAGATTTACAGTGGAAGTTCAATCATAGATTTGAGTTCGATGCATGATGTCTGTGCTTCGATGCGGCTGTACAGGCGCATAACATACGTCATAACTAAACGTATCTGATTGGCTTACGGGTAACCAATGATTTTTAAACTTCAGACAAGTGCCCCCTAGCGAGAGAGAAAACACTTCTCTATTATGCCATTGCAGACTCTGCTACTTCACTTTGCTTCGTAGACAGAGTCTGGTATTACCAGGCTAGGAGACTGAGGCCCACTGGACAAACAGAGGAAAAATAGATGTTATTGAGTCCGCTGTGAGACTAGTGCTCGCGGACTGATAGAGACATAGGTATTTTCTGCGTCCGCTGGGAGACTGAGGCTAGCTGGACAGACAGAGGAAAGAAAAATAATAATGAAAAAGATATTTACTGCGTCCGCTGAGAGATTTGTGCTCGCTGGACGGACAGTGGAAACGGATCAATATTTACTGCGTCCGCTGAGAGACTGGTGCTCGCTGGACGGACAGTGGAAACAAATCAATATTTTACTGCGTCCGCTGAGAGACTGGTGCTCGCTGGACGGACAGTGGAAACAAATCAATTATTACTGCGTCCGCTGAGAGACTGGTGCTCGCTGGACGGACAGTGGAAACAAATAAATATTTACTGCGTCCGCTGAGAGACTGGTGCTCGCTGGACGGACAGTGGAAACAAATAAATATTTTACTTGCGTCCGCTGAGAGACTGTGTGCTCGCTGGACGGACAGTGGAAACAAATAAATATTTACTGCGTCCGCTGAGAGACTGGTGCTCGCTGGACGGACAGTGGAAACGAATAAATATTTGCTGCGTCCGCTGAGAGACTGAGGCTCGCTGGACGGGCAGTGGAAACGAATAAATATTTGCTGCGTCCGCTGAGAGACTGAGGCTCGCTGGACGGGCAGTGGAAACGGATAAATATTTACTGCGTCCGCTGAGAGACTGGTGCTCGCTGGACGGGGCAGTTGAGAGACGGCTAGTAAAAAATATTTGCTGCGTCCGCTGAGAGACTGGTGCTCGCTGGACGGC
>NW_020524074.1:0-34174 GCF_003368295.1 Carassius auratus | reverse complement strand
TTTTCTCTCTATTTCCAGGAGGAAATACCAGTGTTTGCTTGGCAGCAACAGAATGGCATTAAAGTTTAAAGTAAATAGTTTCCTGCTGGATGTGCATGACAATAAACACAACATGATCTCTTCATCGCAATGTAAAGGCTAAAGAAAGTATACATTATTGCAATTCCAAAGGCAAATATTGGCAGTATTTGAATGTTTTACATTCCAGCAATATCTAGGTCAAAAGAAAAAAATGATCTCAGTACAAAGTTTACAAAAACCAGAAACGGTACACTAGGAAGAAAAATTTAATGTAAAAGGCAAAATAAGCAGAAAGAAGAAGAAAAAGATAGAGAATAAGAAGAAAAGGAAGAATTAGAAGAAGATTCTGGAAAAACACACCAAATTAAGAAGATAAAAACTAGAGAAGAAGAAAAAAACAAAAAGAAGAAGAAAGAGGAAGAAACAAATGAAGAGGCTTATTGAGATAAAGTAAAAAAAAAGAAAACAAGAAAAAGAAAGAGCAAAATAATCAGAAGACTAGAACCAAATGTTTCAAGAATATACTGTTCTGCCATGCCAACACTGCAAATATATGAAGTGAAGGTCATCATCTAGAGAAGGATCTCAACAAGAGACGTAGAATTGCAGCCATGACTGGAGAAATTCCAGACTTTCTAAACGTTACTGATGATAGAACAGACAGTCCTTTGGCCTCCAGTTAGAGCAGATGTCAAACTAGGCTTTATGGATTACCTGGGCATGGCCTTCACTCACCCACCTAGAGCTGTGTCCATTCCACACTGCTGTCCAAAACCACCGATCCCTCACCCTTAACATTCAGACAGATAAATATTGATGGCCTTGTGATTCATCTGTAATGCAATTACAGCAAGAAAAGTTAAGAAAGAAAGAAAGAAAGAAGCGGCTTGGCAGCTACTGTAAGTTCAGATGTAGAAAGCTTAAGTGAGTGTAGTCGTCTATAAGAGACTGTTAGATACAGTGTATTTGGGTCTGGGGTCTAAGGTCATCTGGAGAAGTTTGTATCTCTGTCTGGCTGGTAGAGCGAATCAAATCTAAAATAAAGTCTATCTCACCTTTCACTTATCAATCACACCCTCCTGCACGCCCCACAAGAGATGCACACTTAATTGGAGACCAGGGATCAGTGCTCAGTCAGTGGTGTCTCAGAATTAACTTGTGCACAAACAAACAGACACACATACACACTCATGAGAACATCATGGGATTGTTCTATATAAGAACAAAAGCCCCTTTTTCATGGATGAACTGACAGAAATTGCTGTGAGATCTACAGCGACAGAAATAAAGCTAGTGATTTACCAACAAACTATACAGAACAAGCAACAACTGTCTTCACTGAAAGCCTGAAATAAAAATTATACTACATCAATATCATACTGCATATCTTAATATTTTAACAGATTTTCATCATATTGTTTGCTTACTGCCATGATGCATTTTTCATCTGTTATTTTCTGGAGAAAAAAAAAATCCTACATTTTGACAGTAATTGCATTCACAAAATGATAGAAAGAGAGGGAAACAAATACAGAAATAGCAACTGCTCATTGCTCCTCTGTACTTTCCTGTAACACATCACTACATTTGAGACAAGAACAGTCACACCCTCAGTCACCCCACAGAGTGTTCTCTAAAAAAAACTCATATTACAAGAGAGAACAAAAACATCACTCCTGACGTGACTGAAGAAACTGAAGAAACTTTGCACATTGCTTCACCCTCTAAGTCTATTCTGCTATCACAACTATCTAGTATGGAGAAATACATTTCAACAGCCCCACTGAGAAGCCCTCAACTTTGAATCGTAGGTCTCCTTGGTGGAGGAGAAACACACAGGCAGTGGGCTCCCCTACTGGAGCTGCACAGAGATGCCTCTTCCAGCTTGTTAAAGTGATAGTTCACCCAAAAACTAAAGTCATTACTCAACTTCACAAAAGTTTGAATAATGTATAGTACCAGTGGCTCTTTTGCATGCAATTACTGCATAATTAATGTGGTTTGGAGCCTTTAAGCTTCAAAAGCAACAAATCATACAGTGTCATAAAAGTAGTCTGTATGCTTTGTGCAGTGTTTCAAGTCTTAAAAAATGTCTGAATGATTCAGTCACAGCACCATCTAACAATGAACACTTCTACTGAAAGGGAAGATTATCACTGAATTTTCTGCGTTTTTTCCACAGAAAGCTATCATAGGCTTCCTGACTTACAGCATACAAGTTTGATTCTACATGTTTGGAACAGGGTGTGTAAATACAGAAATATATTTCATTTTTGGTGAACTGCAGCAGTTGGACGGCCTTATACAGCCTTTGGTCTTGGCATCTTCACCTCTGGCCTGGGAGTGAGAAAGGTTGCCTTCCTCCAGCCTGGGCTGAAGACTCAGCCCTGAAAACTGAGCAGCTGAATGATGGAAATGGCCTGTTTTGGATGAAATCATGGCTGAGGAATTAAACATCCTTCCTTGACATTTAGCCTTGTGCTCCACACGCCAGCAAGCGCCTTCGTGGAGGCATTGTGGGAATGCCAATTCTGGCGCCTGCCACAAATTAGATTAGTGCAGGAGATGTGTGTATGTCTGTCAGTAGTGCAATGCACAGTTTAAGGAGGAAACCTGTCACTCACTTGTCTCCAAAGGGAGAACAGACGAGAATGGGAGATTCAAGAGAAGGAAAAGTCGACTAAAGAGATTGAGTAGAGAGCAAAGAGAACACTGTTCCCATTGTCATGTGAGAGGGAAAGGCAATGAAAGTGACAAAAGGGGCCAGACACTTTAAGACTGTCATTAAACTTTCCCCTGGCTGCATTTTACGACTGCCTTTGTGTGTCAGAGGAGAGGGGCATCGTAAAGCAATTCTTTTGTCTGGTTGTCAATTTATTTCCTTCGTTAGGGCCGGTGACATTGCCTGCTTATGATGTCCTCACGCACACCGTAATTATAAAACTGTTCCTGGTTTATCTGACAGAACTTTGTTATTTTAATTAGGCTTTATTGGTCACAGGAGCAAGCAACAGTGTGATTCAGGGATGACAAGCAATGATCAATGGATATATTTGGGAGCCGGTAATGGACCTAGATGCGCTGTGAGGGGCAGAACACAGAATTAAAGAGATAGACACCAACATTCTTAAAATTCATACAGGTTTGGGAAACGACACAAGGGTGTGTGAATGATGAATTATTGGGTGAACTATCTCTTTAACATTCAGTGTTTATTCACAAAAGTCCCCTGGCAATTTTAGTCATAATAACCGTGTGTTTGTGAGTGTGTGTGTTTGTTAGTGGTATCGTAAGGAGGTTTCGCACCGCTGTGTGTGAAGGTGACCTCCAGGGGGGAAGAGGCCACCTGCTTGCTGGGACGGGGTGACAGCGGCCCACCTGTCCTGATGCCGAGCCACACAACCCCCATCTGCCCCCCGCAGGACGTCTTCTCCCCCAGGGCTCGCTGACCGCCACTGTCAGCTACTCCAGCAGGCTGACTGCCTGTCCTCCACCTGATGCCCAGTAGAGCGAGGAGCAGCAGGACTCGCGTTGCGCTGGTTGGCAGCATGCTTGTCCCCACACTGCCTTGAACTCTTTAGCACACAGTAATGTTGAGTCACTCATAAGGTAGGAGCTAGGATTTGATGGAGCGTTCTGAGCATACGCACTGTGGTGAGAGGTTTGTCTGCAGCCAGTCATCAGAAACATCTCTGCAGGTGTCTGGTGTATCTATTTCTCTACTTTCAATAAAAACTGAGCAAACTTCACTGCAGTCAAACTGGATTGCCACCCCCCCCCCTCCATTTCTTCATCTCATGCCCTTCTGGCTCATATACACAAAGCACATGTACTGCTGCCATCTTGACCTCTCTGTCTCATTGTGAGTAACTTAGACCTGTTCACACCTCTTTTGGATTCTTTGCCTGCAATTCACAATCTGTAGATTTTTTTTTTCCTAGTCACCCTTCCAACTTTATAATCTGTTAGTCTCTCTATGAATGCTAATCAGCATTGTTGGCACATAAAGCTGATGAATAATGGAAAAAATGGATTCAATGTTGGCACATTAAACTAGTGAATAATGGATAAAACATTGTATTAAGCGTTCCTGTTGAAAAACCACTGTGGAGGAAAAAAACAGTATTTCTTTCAACTTTATATTATGGAACTGTTGAATAGAAAAAAAAAAAAAAGTAAGCTTTGGTTTAGAAGAAAACAATGAAAATGTTTTTTTTTTTTTTTTTTCAGTTTTCAGTTTTTTTTTTTTCATTATTCATTATTATTAAGGTATGTGCCATCAACACTGATCAGCATTTACAATAAGGAAAGATGATCTGATTTTTAAAATAAATGTATTTATTATGTTAGTTTAAAAAATGTATAGCTTGAATGCACTGTAAATCGCTTTGGATTAAAGTGTCCGCTAAATGCATACATTTAATTTAATTTAGTTTAGATGTTGTTTAGTTTCAGGGTAAAAATCAATCAATAAATAAAATCCCTACAGCCTATGGAGAGAGACACATACCATCCTCCTGAACAAAACAGAGGGAGGGAGGGAGGAAGAGAAAAAGAAAGTTGTAGCCAGACGGAGAGAGATTTGAGCAGAAAAAATGGAAAATGTGCTATGTTTGTGTCTTAATCTGCTAAATCACTATGTATAAACAAGCCAAACATTCAAATATTGACCTTCACTAATTTATCCTTGGCACTGCTTCATGGTGATCCCTACAACACAGTGTTTCTGTAATTAATCAGGCTGGGCTTTAGACTCGACTTCTGCTTCTGGCTGTGGAGGGAATGATTGGCTTTCCTAAAGCCTTAGACTAGAGCTTCTCAAACCAAAACATTCAATTTTACCTGCCTGGCTAATTCATTTTGCATATTGTTGGGTCTACCAGAGTAATTTGAACACATTTCGACGTTTGTACAGTTGATGTAAAATTTTGTTAAATGCTATACAAAATGTGTATAAATTTGTACAACAAACAATTCTGTTTATTTTGTTTAGTCATATGTTGAAATTTGGGTCTTGAAACGAACACATTTGGAGAACCACAGCTTTAGAGTACCATCCTCGGTTCTTCCCACTGTTCTGTATGATTGCCTGTTGAATCTGTGTGAACCAGTGTTAGCCTGGCTGGCTCTTTCTAAAAGGCATGATGATATCTTTACCCATGCAGCAAAGACATTACAGGGAGAAGCTGATTAACTGCTCCAGTGCCCAAGAAGCTCAACTTTAGCAAAGCTCTTTCAGAGATCTGACAAGTGAGAAGTTAACCCTTGATAGAGTGGTCTCTCTGTCTTCTCTGAGAATACGACCAGGCTTCTTCAAGGACCTTATAATTCAAAGATCATCTTGAATTGCTGAAACTGCAAGTATCTATGGTCAGTACGAAGGGTGAATATCATGCAAAAACAGATTTCTAAAATTTTGGATGAATTTGAGAGCAGCTTTTCTGTGTAAAGAATTGTTACAATGCAAGTGTCATGATTATGGACCTATGTGGGTGTTTTGCTCCCTGTGACCCAGTTTCTCCCCCGATGTTGATTGTTAATTTGATTCCAGGTGTGTCTCGTTAAGGGACTCATTACCCTTTGTTTAAAAGCCCCAGTCCATTCAGTTAGTGATTGCCAGATCTACTAGTTGGATGTTGTGAAATTCCCCCTTCATTCTAAGGATTAAAGACTGTTTATGTACTCCACATCTCTTGTTCCACGATCCTCCCAGCAAAGATCGTGACTGTTTTTTGTTTTTTTTTGCAGAGTTTCCCTAATGGATCCCCTCCTCCGAAGTCATCCTCTTCCTGCTAGAGAAGGGAGAAAAATCGCTTGAGGGTTATCCCAGAATGTCTCTGGTTATTACCCATCACACTACCTACCTGGATGACGGACTCTCCATGTTCTATGTTGCCAGCCTCAACACCTAGTGCAGAGCGCCATCTTCCGCAGATGGCCTCTCAAGCGGAATTTGCCACATTGCCTGAGCCAATTGTTGACGGAGAGCCAGAGCACGCCATGACCAGAGAGCCAGAGCATGCCATGACCGATGAGCCATCGCCGCATGGAGCAACAGTGTGGAGGATCGCCACTGAGCAACAGAGCCATTGATGATGTCAGTCAAGGTGTGTGAGTCGGCCACGAGGAAGAAAGCCACGGATGATGTGAGCCTGGGAAGGGGCTCCGCCCCCTGCACCACAGCTGAGGGTGAGCTGAGTATGCTGCGGCATATGTGCCAAAATGAAGAGAGGGCTCCTGCACCTGAATCTAGTCCAGAGCGCCGTACAGTGCCCGCTCCTAGAAGGCACCCTAAAGTGCCTGCTGCACAATCCTGTTCCTGTGTTCAGCCTAGAGGGGGCTCTTAATTCAGAGTTTAGCCCTGAATTCCTGGAGGCTCACAAATCTATGTGGTGTGAGCACTGTGCGCTGTCTCCACAGTCCGGCTCCTCCACCACCTGCTCTGCCCCCGTTGGTCAGCCCCCTGGAGTTGGCGGCCATTCCTCCTCCATGGCTCCTTCGTTGGCTCCACCGTGGGCCATCATTATTACTGTGGCCTGGGTTCAGCTGGGCTCCTCCTGCTCCAAGTCCCTCCTGGCTCCTCCCTCTTCCGTCTCCTCCCTAGACTCTGTCTGCTGAGCTCCCTGTGACCCCAGTTTTCTCCCCTCATGTTGATTTGTTAATTTGATTCCAGGTGTGTCTCCTCAGTCCATCTTTATCCTGTGTTTTAAAAGCCCAAGTCCATTCATGCTCTGAACTTTCCCCTCAGATCTGTTGCTTTCTGCGTTTCCACCGCGGTGTAAAGTACCGGGAAGATTAGGCAAATAGACTGGTGATGTAGGTCTGCGTGCGTTTCACAATACAAAGTGCGCTGATTTTTGACTTTCCATCCTCCGTAGTTCAGACTTTGCTCATTCGACTCGGGAGTGTGATGTCCGCGATGACATAAATCTGCAAACAGCAGCGTACTTGATAACTTCAGTCAACTCACCTTGTCTACTGCAATTTTTCCTCACTGTATATTTACAATAAAACGAATTATGATATCAAAATACCACTGCCTCCTTTCGTTTTCATTTAAACATAATAAAAGCTGCAGACATGTACTTAGTTTATGGATATGTGTATATGTACAGTCATTACAATGAAACTAAAATATATCAATTTGCCTTTTTTATTTTCATTTTAACATATAGATAAATTGAATACAGACCAAAGATTACCAGTTAGATTTACCCAAAACGAATTATATCTTATGTTTAACCACTAAAGAGACATCAGAGCCAGTGGCACATACCAGAAGGTCTAGCCGAGGTGAGGCTGCTCTCGACGGATACATGATTACTGAGCTCCAGCTGATCGCGTGGATCTCATGTCTCCGAACTCGGTGAAACACATTTTTTAAATAGGCGCTGTCTTTATAAATAAACCACAGATTTGATTTTCAAACCACTACATTCTCGCCAGAAATACTTTTAAAATTACATTTCATGGTACAATAACCGTAATATTTAGAAAATTATTTGTATAAATGGTGGTCGATATCACAATGCTGTGTGAACTCAACCAATCAGGATGTTTAGCGCCCAAGTCCCGCCTCCCAAAGTTCCAGAACTTTGAAAAAGTACTACCCTCGCCAGCAGGGACTTTCTGAGGGGATTTTTTTTCCCGGAACTTTTAGTTCCTGGTTCCTGCAGTGAAAACACACCGAGTACCGGCCCAAAGTCCCTAGTTCCTGCTGTGGAATCACGGCTTCAGTTAGTGTTTGTCATTCTAAGGATTAAAGACTGTTTATGTACTCCATGTCTCTTTCCATGCTCATCCCAGCACAGATTGTGACAACAAGGATGGTTGTGGGTGTTTCCAAGGTATTACTGTATTTTGTTCCTACAATTTTCTGAGTGTTGTCTATCACATTGCTATGTTGAGTATTTGCTAGGTGTTTACCAAAGTAATAAATACATAAATATTTTCTATTTTAAACCACAATTAATTTCCTGGTTCCTATAGTTGCAGGTCTTAACTAAAAATGTCTATTATAAATATTTACAAAAGCAATTTCAGTGAATTTTTATAATGATACTGAGCTACTAGCTGTTTTCATAGAAATGCTAAATTCACTGAGGATTCTACAGGTTGCCCTTCTTTGTCCAGAGAAACAGAATGAAAGCAAAGTGATAAAGGGAGAAATGGAGACTCAAGTGCAGGGCCTTTGGGATCGAGCTGTCCCCTCCGGACTGCTTGAATGGCAGACTGCATTCAGTCCTCCTCATGCTGCTCTATTTGTTAGGGTATGCTCTGCTTTTCCAGAGTCCCCAGAGCTGCAGTGATCCAAAAGAGCCAGGCCTGTTAGCATAGTGCTTTTGCCACTAATGACCACCCTCAGCCCTCAGACCCTCCACAAAGGAAAGCACAACACCACATCAGCAACTTTCACTCAAAACATTTCTCACATGGGGCTGGTAAGGGGTCTTCTCCAGAGGCCAGCAATGTTCTTTGTGGCAGTCTACTGCTGTTATTTTTCTGTCCACTGTGAATTGTTTCAGCGTCCTTCCTGTCTGCAATATCAGTGACCGATTTGCATGAGTTTAGCTGCTGTACTTATTGTCTGCAGTGTATTCAGCTGTAATTTTAGTAAAAGGAAGAATATTGTGACATCACACTTTTAGTTTCTCTTCTCTACCATATTGGAGGTAAACTGTAGGTAGGTAAAAAAAAATGTAGGTAAAAACACCGCTAAATAATCAAAGAAAATGTAACAGCATGACCAAATACAGTATTTAATGTATGAACTTGGGGAATTAAATTTAAATGGAATTGATTCAACTTAGTCAAGTTTCGCACCCTGACTCTGATTCATTCATTTGGACACTTCATGAAAATGTTTTATGTATATATTTATATATATATATATATATATATATATATATATATATATATATATATATATATATAGTTTTTTTTTTTCAGTAAATTTTCAGTATCCATTACTCCAGTCTTCAGTGTCATATAAAAACATTCTAATATGTCGGTTAGTGCTCAAGAAACATTTCTTATTATTATTCTTACACTCAAAAGTTAGGAAACTAAGGAAACACTAAATAACATATAACAATAATGTTAGTGTATTTTTCCATACACTAAGGAAACTAATAATAATAAGAGCCATTATTAATAACCGACCCCCAATAATAATTAAACACCAAATCAGCAAATTAGAATGATTACTAAAGAACCATGTGACTGAAAATTCAGTTTTCCCTCACAAGAATCAATTACATTTTAAAATAATTTTAACAGTAGTTTTAAAGCAAATAAATGCAGCCTTGGTATCTTAATTATTCCAAACCGTTTTAGAGTTTTTATTGTAGCTAGTTGATTAGCTTGTGCTACTGCCTACATGGCTCTTCCTGTACTGTCAGAAGATTGTTTGGACAGTGCTAAAACAGTATAACTGTCCCTCCAATGTCAAAGCATAAGATGGTTTGATAGGTGCCAGGATGAAAAGGAATGAAAAGGAAACATGTCATATATGGAGTAACGGTGAGGTGCAGAGACAAAGTTGGCCATTAAAGCCACTGGAGCTCCAATGGGAAGTTGAGTAGACCTGATCTCATTACCGTCAGACACACTTTGTCCCTTTAGGGTGCAGCTGACCCCCGTCACTATGCTCATGGTGCATACGGACTGGGCTAATCATTCAGTTTTAATGACCAGGATATTTGCTCTCATCCTGTCTCTCTCTCACCCATGAGCCCCTGCCTGGCTTAGCCTCCGCCAAGGTCCAGCTCATTTTATTCTAATTGCCTGCACCCTCAGCTGAGACTGATTTGCCTCATTGTCCTCATTCTTTCTCCATATTTTATCCTCCCGCTGTCGCTTTCCAACCCTTCCTCCTTCTCTGGTATCTGTCAGCCTCTACCCCTTCACCTCGCATCGTTGTCCCTCTTTCTCTTTTCTAGTCACCCATCACTATCTAGAGCAATCGTCGTTTGCTGTCATTGTGATTTTGCCTGTGTTTCCAATTTACTCTGCTCTCCCTCCTCTGCTTACCCTTCATTCTGGTGGACAGAAACAAATAGCCTCCACGCTGCCCAACCACAAAAGCGCAACGGCTGACTGGTGTGTTTCGCGCACAATCATGTGAGAAAGAAAGGAAGTCTGGTTCTATTAGGTAAACCTGATGCATTAAGCCAGGGGCTTGTTTGAACCAGTCACTACAGCAACAAAAAAGGCTACACAAAGGCATTGTGACTCAGGACGCTGTGGTGCAAAGCCTTTCATGAAAGGTGGGGGCTCACTGATGGCACTAATGTTATCAGCACACACCTACATCCATCCCAACCATCACTTAAATGGCAGAGCTCAAAATCATTCGTCACACTGTAATGCAGGCTGAGGTTGGCAGATCGAGACCTGTTTAGTGTATGATTTATCTGAATGTCTGTCTCTAGCTCAGGGCTGGGCAGCTTTGGTCCTGGAGGGCCACTGTCCTGTAGAGTAGTGTTAATTTCCTCACCTATTTTTAATTTAGTTTTAGTCTTAGTCTTGTGCCAAATGTCCTTGTTAGTTTTAATCATATTTAGTCATTCAGATATCTTTTTTTGTTAGTCAAGTTTTAGTCGACTAAAGGTCTCGTCATTTTAGTCTAGATTTAGTCAAAAGAAAACAAGGTATCTTAGTCTAGTTTTAGTCGATTAAAAGTCTTTTAATTTCAGTCTAGTTTTAGTCAAAATTTTTTAGTCTTTTTAAAAAAATAATACATTATTACTGAGATTATTACTGATAAACATTTCAGTAAAAAAAGTGTTTCACATATCTCAAACATTGGTTAAATGTCATAATTCCCTGACAAAATACAATTGTTGAATGCAAATGTAAAACGTGTCTGGTTTCGGTCGTCACCAGGGCTGCTGCTGGCCAAATGGGTGCCCTAAGAAAAATTGTATTGTTGTGCCCCCTCCCCAAATTATTATGGAAGTTAATAAAAATAAAAATAAAAAAGCACCTACTACAGGGGTCAGAATGTAACTTTAATAAAACATAAAAGTAAATAACTAATTTGTAATTAAATTGTATTTTTTAATAATAACAGATAGATATACAGTTGCCTATGTCTATGATTTTACTAATACAGTTGTATTTGATTTTATAGTGTCAAGCATTCAGAAATGACACAAAAGATAATTTAACTTAAAACCAAGGATTAGTCTTTGTACAGTAAGGGTGATGTCCATGTTTTTGTTGAAGAAATTATAGAGGCAAATTTTTCTATCACAAAAAGGTGGCCACAAATGAAAGATAAAGTGGATATTTGAATTAAATGTTTGGTCAATATCAATATTATTTTTATAATGCATTTTATAGATCTATTTAGGTTTTTGTTCGCTTAGGTCTGTTTTTATTACCACAAAAATATTAACAACATGGAAACTATTAAGATAGAACATATTAGAACATATTATTAACATAGAATATTAAGGCAGATGCAGTGGTGATATTACTATCACCGACATTAAAACACGTTATTAACTTAATGTTATCAAATCCAAAAAAGTTTTACAGGATTATAAACGTAGGCTACCTAAAAGTGACGCAAGGGCCTCATCTTGGGCTTTTTTTTCTTTTTCTTATCTCGGCACCGGACTACTGTCGTCTTTTCCCGGGTGTAGTTGTCCATCAGTTATGATCATTTTCAGTCAGACGCAAACAAGAGGTGAGAGCGAGTGCGCGCACGCTGCTGCGGGAATGGCGTGTCACGTGTCTGTCTGTCTTCACTGTAAAACACATTTTTTATGATTATGTTCAAGTTTACATGCTTATTTACATATACGTATATGTTAATATACATAATAATATGGTGCCCCCTGGGAGCTGCGTGCCCTACGCAAACTGCGTACTCTGCGTGTAGGAAGCAGCGCTACTGCTCGTCACTCGTGTTCGCTTTAGATTTTGTGTGTTCAGCAGTTTCGTGTTGCAGCCACAGGCCTGTATGAGACCTGTAACTTGAGCAACAGTGCGAAGCTGCAAACTCGTTCTGAATATTTTAAAGGCGTAACAGCTGATGAAAAAGCAGAGACGATTGTAGACGAAAATGAAGAGAGATTTTATCTTAGTTTTTATTTTATACAAAACACTTTTCGTCTCATCTTTTTTCGTCAACAATAATGCATGTTAATTTAGTCTTAGTCAGCATTTTTGGACAGTGGTGCAGTCTTGTCATTGTCTCTTCTTAGTCATGAGAAAAAGGTTGTTGATGAACATATTTCATCTCGTCTCGTCTGACGAAATTAACACTACTGTAGAGTTATACTCCAATCCTAATCAAACACACCTGAAACAGCTAATCAATGTCTTTAAGATCACAAATTCAGCAACAGACAGTTTTTTTTTTTTTTTATCAGGGTTGAAGTTCAACTGTGGAGTACAGTGGTCCTCCAAGACCAAAGTTGCCCAGCCCTGCTCTAGCTGGTCCCATAACCACATGCTAAGAAGTTCAGCCAAGGGGTCAAGTTTTGGCTGAATACAATGACTTTTGTGCCCCTGCTAATATAAATATATCTCAAGTACTTTCATTCAAAAAGTAAGTAAATAAATAACATTTTTATAATATTGCCCCCTGATTCTTTCCCAAACTCTAATAACTTATTTTATTTTTCATTTCAAGTAATATTATTGTACAATTATTGATCAAATTCACAGACTACTTTACAATATATCACATTTTGATATACATTTTGCATTAACCTGATTGAAAATTTCATTTTAAATCTGAAGTGAATGTAGTGATATAACCATCTCGGTTTCACTTATACCATTCTCCATTCAAAAGCATTTGGCCTTTCAAAAGCAGTTGTGTATTCTGACTACTGTCAGAATCATCCCTCTCTCTACATCAATTTATATCAAATTATATACTGCTAATTTTCATTAAAGTATAAATGAGTTGCTGTTTTAGAAGTATTCTTTTTTTATAGATTCTTGAAGGCATAAAATGCACATGTATTTTCCATGTCAATAATACAATAGTCTTGTATTATAAGTGCAATGAAAGACAACTGCTGTTGATACAGAGAAGCAGTAGATTTGGCCCGTCAAGTGTCTGAGTGCTTTCTTCTGTTTGATTAGTAATATTACAAATAAAATCCTAAAGGGAGTGTGACTGGAAGGTCAGCGTGGGGCAAAAGACCAAGTTCTCATAATCACCCTTTGTTTAACTGCACTTAAAGAAATGTTAAAATAGTGCTCTGTACTAAATTATGATTGGTCACTGACAGAAAAGAAGTGAATATGGTGTGACACTGAATACCTCTCAATAAAGATAAAATAATAATAATAATATCTTCAACCTTCTCTACAAATAACTGCCTCTTCTGGCCATCAAGCGTATGGCAGTCCAGGCCCAATTTCATCTTTGAAATCTTTCTCCTCTACAGCGCGATACATTTTCATTACACCTGAGCATGACTCTTCAAATAAAGAACAGAAGCAGAAACTAATTTGTTTTTAATTTATTGACTAATAGCTTCAGCTTCGCAGTCTGCTGCAAATGTTCCAACAGTCCTCGTGCGTGTACTATGTTTAGCTTCGCCTTAGATTCATAACCAAAATAATTCATCATCCTAAGAAGATTAAACTGAAGCGTATAGACCATAACCACAGCAATTTATAATATTTTGTATCCGCTGATTTTCCCCCCAAGCAAATTCACCCTTTACAACCGTTCTTCCAGATTCCAGATAAATACCACCCTATTATCAAGTAGATATGCTTTCCTTTTTGCTGTTTAATAATTAATATTCAAACTAAGCATACAGGATATTAAATACGGCTGCATGTGACGCCACTGGACCTCATCAATCAGGGTTCAAGGTTCAAGCCCCTCTGCTCGGTTCCAGACACAGCCACCTCTCTTTCCATGTAGTATGTGGCAGAAGACAGCTCATAGGTCTTTATGTTTTATAGTCTGAGCTGCGCTTTGGTCCTGAGGGACACTCTCAACACTGCTTTTCTCTCCCTGAGGGAGTAAATCTTTTTCATACATCTCATCATTTTTCAGCCTCTTTGCAGTGGCTTCCAGCAACCTGAAGCCTGCATCATACCTTCTAGTTTTAAAACCTAAGGTGTTGTGGAAGAAATTATGAATCATCTTTATTAATAAAGGTCAGCGCTTTGACCTCAGAAAGTCACGTATCTTAGATGCGTTTTGAGATCTGATGAAGAAGCTGAAACATCTACAATACTGCTCTAGAACTCAAACTTTCTAGTGAGTTTGATTTGAGTCCATCATACAATGATAAGGCCCACAAAAGCATTCTGGGATGGGACAGTATCCCTGCTCAGGAACAGCTCAGTCCCAGTGGTGTCCAAGGAAATGTGAGACAGTGATGAATTAAACAAAGTCATCTAAGCTCTCCTCTACTGGCAGGACAAGAAAGCCAGGTCGGCTTTATTCTCCCTTACTTTTCTGTTGCTTTTTCCCCCGATTTTTTCTTTTCTCTTCTGCTCCATTTCTCTCTCTGTTTTTTTTCTTTTCTTTTTTGCTCTCTATCTTTACTCACTCTCTCTTTCTGTCTCAGTTGGCAGAACTCCCAGCCTGATCAATAGACTCCAGCCAGTCTATGCTGAGTAGCTGAGAGAGCCCCTCCCTTGTGACCCAAAATAAGGACATAAGGAATAAAACACACACTTGCTCACTTTCTCTCTCTTCCTTGCTGGTGACTTCGGTCCTTGGATACAACAGCCAGGGGGATGATGGACCACCGCCAGACACAGAGTATAAATGCTGGCAGAGGGTTGTACTGTGAGAAGGATGAAACAACATAACAGAACACCCCAGTAACATTCAGACCACCACAATGAAATGCCCCTTTGCCTGGCTTGTTCTCCTCCTCTAGCTATCCATCGTTCACTTGTTCTTTCATGGATTCAGATTTTTTAAGAGTGTATCATTAATACATTTTGGAGACATTAAAAATCTGACTTTTATGAAGGACACAACGAAAGTCAGTGCCTTATCGCTTTCTTCACAATTTCTTATGTTCTGTGAGTGTGTAGTGCACTGCATCTTTAAAAAATACTGCACTGATAATGGCACAATAAAACAAATAATTTTACAGCTAGGTGATCTCAGTCTTGAACGCACTTGAAAACCATTTTCAAGTGACATAATGTTTAACTTAGCGCTACATCTGCCAAGTCAATGGCTTCCATACTACATGGAGCCGACTGTTTAATTGTGGAGAGGGAATGAATAGAGATTTAGAGCAGCCAGGTTTTGCCTATTCTCCATCACTTTGTCATAAAAAGAGAGATCCAAAATGTCGGGTATGTACTACATAGAGTTGCAAGCTAAACTTAATTTGCAGAGTAAGAAATGCTTGCTTATGCTAAACTCATATTCTTGATGCTAGGGTACTGTAAGTGGTTGCCGGAGTGTTTATAAGCAGTTACTAAGATGCTCATTTCAAAGGACTTTGTGAATGCCATATAAATTACACACATTATTGTATGAAGGGAACACATTCATATTTGCTCTCATCCCTCAAATAGCAAACTGTGTGACATTCATTATGTAATGAATGATTGAAGTACTAAAGATCAGATCTGAAAAACAAAACAAAATTTGTTTCGCTTTTGCTGAGTTCCGCCTCACTTCTGTTGCAAACTCAGACAAGTTTCAGAGAATCTCCCATATGAATTAACTGAAGAACAGTGTGACTTTTAGTAAAATGTGCTCATTAAGTGTTAAATGATTGAATTTTATTCTGATGTGAGCTGTAATGCATTGTGACAGTACAAGGCATTTTATCTATAATTTTTCTTAAAAAAAAATAAAAATGGAAATATGGAACAATCCTCTCTGGGTACCTTGTGTCTCTTTTTAGTCACCTGACAACCACAATGTAGCATATTTATGTAGATTTTCTGCAAAATTGTGTTTAAAACTATCCAAACTCATATATCCACAAAAGACTTACATTAGAAAATAACAAAAACTTGTCTGAAAAAATGGTGGATGGCAAATGTTGTTCCAAACCTGTATGAATTTGCTGGTAGCCACTGACTTCAGTAGTATTTTTTTCCATATTATTAAAGTCAATAGCTACCACCAATATTCTTCAAAACATCTTCTTTAGTGTTCAACATAAAAAAGAAAGTCATAGAAGTTTGAAAGAGTTTGGGGGTGTGTAAATGATGACATAATTCAAATTTTTGGGTGAATCTCTTTTATCCCTTTAAAACGGAACAAAGGGTCAGATGGATGCAATTTAGTTCAGATGTTTAGAAAATGCATAGAATGTGTATCCTATATAAGTATTTTTGAGTGTTTGATACTGAAAATCTATTTCACTGAAGAAAATATACAGTTTCTGTACTTTTGAGTGTGTACAATCCATCTTAAAACTTTGCAAAACAAAGAATTGCATCCTCTTTGAATCAGTTCTCAGATGTTGAAGACTAGTGGGTCGTAGCGACAAATCCTGGCCACATTGGGAATTCTCTGCCTGGGGGTTTTACTGCATTTTTTATAAAACAGCCATAAGAAAGAGACTCTGTAGGTTCCTCGTGTCTAGTGCAGCCTTGCAAACCAATCATTTCAGGTGCAAACAGAAGTGCTATGCTAATGGAGTCTCATTTAGAGAGTATGGATTACTAATGCTCATCTTCCCAGCCAACTTGATTTCAGAGCGAGTGCACAACATAAACTTAATAGATCAATGCGTATAGAGCCCTGCAAATGGAGGCAAAGGCTTCGCTACTTTTAGTCACTAAATTATAATGTGCAGCTGGGAACATTTTGGTCATCAGACCTTTACAAAGTCTCAAATGATCTATGAGAAGCCAGGGAGTTCTAGAGGAAAGGTATTCAATGCCACAAAAAAAAAAAGAAAAAAAAAGAAGCAAACCTGCCTACAGCGAACACACACACATATACCAAATCCATTTTGTGTCACCATTAAGATGGAGGAAGGACATTTTAAGCATTCTCAAATGCCACAGTGATGAATAAATGTCAGTTCATGCTTTGTTATGCTAAATCAATTAGCCACTGGAGGGAAAACGCCAAGCACAGCCCTGCAGTTAACTTCACTTATGGCCAGCCTCCGAGATATCTATCCACTTGGCTGAGATTTAAATTTTAAGTCACCCAAATTTCAACCCAGATTGGAAATATTGCCTTAATTAGCCAGCTAATTAGTTTAAGTATTGGCTTGCTGAGGCCCAAACATTCAACGTCAACAAGTCTGCGAAGTCAAGGGAAAGTGCAGAGAAAATACAAACTAACTGTGGCGATTTGGACACCTCTCGGTAAACAGATCTGCTCTGGTCCTCTGCATGCTCCACAATCCATCTCTCCATCTCTGGCAGAGTCAGGGATCTTTTCAAACAAGGACCTCCTGTTGTGCCTGGCCCCTGCCTGCTGCTCAGAGTGAGTGCAGCATGGCAGCTCTGACACCCTGATAGATAGAAGTTGCAGGAAGAATATGGGCCAAGAGGCTGGTTTTCCTCCGCCTACTAAAGTACGGCATACAGCTGCTTAATGGATCGCATAGATCAGCGGCACAGGAAATTATTTCTCCATTTCAGATATGTGACTCACCTGCTTCCACCTTGCATCCTGCTGATGCGCTATAGATGACGGTAGAAGCCCAACCCATGCCCTCCTCCAGCTGTGCTCCAGATGTGTGGAGGAGAGGAGGGAGTCAGGAACCTGGCCCATGCTGATAAAGGGATTCTGGGACAGAGAGGGGGCAATGTGGTGCAATGAACAATTTAAATTAATCTGGAGACACAGGCTCCTAGTGGAATAGAGGGATATAAAAATAATAATTTGTTTTTAATTTTGATAATAATAATAACCATTATTAATAAGTCTTAATAATAACTCAGCACCTAAGTAACATAGTATCATGTTACACTAGTTATCATGTTGAACTAGTTCTTTATTGATAATAAGTACAGCACTTGTGATTTGATAGGGGCCCGTGGCATAATATAATAATTTACTTAAACATAAAATACTACCACCCTTATAACATG
Source organism: Carassius auratus (assembly GCF_003368295.1). NCBI lineage: Eukaryota > Metazoa > Chordata > Actinopteri > Cypriniformes > Cyprinidae > Carassius > Carassius auratus. Next base: position 16,129 of record NW_020524074.1, on the reverse strand, counting down.
ATTGCACATGTAGGAGATAAGTAATTAAAATTGAACAAGGTCTAAGTTTTCAACCAGAGGGAATACTAATCACCATAATGGTGACTTCCATCGAAAGACTATTTACAACAAAACAACACTAAATAATATAACACTAAAACATCTATTAATTCTAAATAACAAGTAATTACATGTCCCCATACATCTTCATGCTTTGCCAAAGCATACATAATTGAATTATTCGAGCGCATTGATTTATGGGTACTCTCCCACAGTGGGATCCATCAATGTGGGGTAGTTTTGTTATTTATTTATTTATTGCATTAATTTAAAGTGTCATGAGACAAAATGACTGACCTAGCCTGCATGGTTTTCACAGTCAAAAATATCTGGTAAATTTTTAAATCCCAACAATATTTTACAGCCTGCCTAAGACAACTGCACAAAGACCCTCATGATGCAGCCTCCAGCAGTCCTCTGCCACACTTCCTCAGCTCCACTGTGTACAATCTGCACACAAACTTCCCACCACAAGGCCTGGGACACCTATGCATTCATGAATGAACTGTGAGAATACTACAGCCCGACCGATATATCAGCCGGCCGATAATATCGGCCGATATGAGCTTATTGCATTTAAATTGGCATCAGCGTTTATAACGGCCGAAGAAACATGAGAAACAGAGTCTCATGCTTTACTCATGTTATAAGTGTTGCATAGTTTGCCCACCAGAGGGAGCTCTGCAGCTCCAGAGTTGACAACAGCGCCAGAAATCCACTAGCGAAGAAAGCGATCAGCGAAGCCACGGAGATGTACTGTTTTGACGGTGAGTCTGTCGTTCGTCATGTGAAATGATTTAGTTCATACACTGTATATAAAAACGGGGTGGTAGTTCTAGTTAACGGTCCTATCATTATCACTTCTAAATATTCTATAACATCACTTACAGCCACTAATGCATTGCTATATTAGATTAGCCACAAAGCTAATACCATGTTTATCAGTGGAAGAGTGCGAACGTTAATAAGAGGTCAAACTTTAACGTTAGCGTTTAACTTATTCTAAATATATCTGCAGTGTTTCCCACATAATGACCGAGTAACTGTGGCAGGGGGGAGCGTGTAGTCAATGACTAGAAGTTATGTACAGCATGCCTCGAAAAAACAACAACTGTTATGTTATTCTAACGCTAATATAGTTTCCTTTTTAGCAGGCCCCTTAAATGCTTGCAATTAATTTGTTTGAATGTGGTTCTTCTCAAACCTTTGCCTTTTAAATATTTTTACCCAGGTGTTAGGTAGTTTTTCTGCACTCTTGTCATGGGATCACCTGCCTCACCAGCCAAACCAGCTTCTTTCACAATCACCTGATAATTAATCACGGACACCTGCACCATCCAAAAACACACTCACCACTGTTACTCGTTGGCAGGTCCCTTGCCCACCTGTCAGTCTGTTGATTGATCCTGGAATTCTCTACTATCTATTGAATGACTAGAAGTTTCATCTCAGATAAGACTGTTAACTCCACTTCCGTTGATCACCTCAAAATCACCTTAAAGGGATAGTTCACTTTTAAATAAAATTTTGGTATGTTTTCGATTACCTCAAAGGCATCCAAGATGTAGGTGTCTTTGATTCCGCAGTAGTTTCATATCAAAATTGAAACCCAGGACCATATTAAAAAGAAACTCCACAAATAGGTTAATGTATGCAACCCAAAAAGCTGGGTCAAATGAACCCAGCATGTGTTCTGTCCAATTTACCCAGAAAGTTATTATTATTATTATTATTATTATTATTATTATTTTGTATATTGACATTCATTGCTCAACTAAATATTTTGTGACAAAAAAAGTAAAATGCTTAAGTTTAGGATTCTTTTCACATTTAATTTACATGGACTATCAGAATGAACTAAATCACTAAAATAAATCAGACCTTTATATACGACATACAAGAGACAGAGAACAGTTTTGGAGAGCATGCTTAATTATTGCCATTGTTCACTTGGCTATAAAGATCCATATTAGATCAGAAAATGATTGTGTGTCTTACAGAACGTAGAATATCAGGATCACACCTGTGATTCTATGTCATGATGGCCTTGTGCTGGAGTGGAAAGAAAGTGGATGATTATACTGGTTCAAGTGTGCTACAGTTTGCAGAATCTTATTTCTCCATCCCATCTTCTTCTGATACCTCCTGTCTAGTTTCATCTACTCTCTCCTTCTTTACACAGCTCTTCTTGTAATTTCTTTGTGGTCTCTCTTCACTTCTTGAGTTTTATTCTGACAGTCATCTTCCGCTGATGTTTACAAGATTCAACCTCTGAACAGCCGTTGCCTTGCATGTCATCCATGATTCTATTAGTGCGATTGAATCACAGATCCTTAATTAAGCCTTTTAAAGGAATCATGTGGTGTGCTGGAATCCTGAGTAGGGGTCAGATTAGATAAAAAACGGTGAGAACATATGAGGTGGAATTGGTTTAGTGCCATCCAGCCGTCCTGTGAGGACTGCCAAAGTAAGACTCAGTGTGGGTCAGGACTCGAAGGAAAAAACAGACCTCACCTCTGTATGGAGTTGCAATTGAGGCTTGAGAAAATCAACTGGTCTGAGATCAGTGTGTGAGCAGAGAACAGCTCAACAGAATAACATTTAGGCCAGATCAGACAGAGAGAAAATCTGACCAAATAAGTACCAAACTGTCCTAGATTGCTCATCTTGACAGATCAGTTAAAATCAGAAATTTAAGAATGAGGTTCAGGGTTAAAATCAGATAATGAGCCTCAAAACTCAAATCACTGAATTGTGCTTACAGATGGTGTTGTGAAGTTAATATTAAATATGTGAAGTCATATTTTTAAGCAGCACAACATTTAACTATGTAGCATAATTAATGTACTAATATGGCCTATTAAAAAAAGTGACGAATTCCTGATCTTAAAGGTTTGAAAAAAAAAACAAGAATTGCTTAATTTGACTATAGTTTGGTACTCCTTCAGGTGCTCCTAAGAACAGGTTTTAGTTTTGAAATATTGTGCTCAATGACTTCTTGAATAAATCTTAAAGTTACTGTTCACCATCAGGGACTCGCGCTGTGTCAGAATTGCTTTGTGAACGCCTCTGCGTGACCAGGTCCTGAAGCATGTGTGAAATCAGTTACTAATTACTCAAGTTATATCATTAAATAATGCTTGATTATCATAATATCATATTATAATGCTTGACTGACTGATGTTAAGAGTGTACTTTAAGATATTTAAAAAGCTGTGCCATTTTGCAAACATGAGCTTTATATATATATATATATATATATATATATATATATATATATATATATATATATATATATATACAGTACAGACCAAACCTTTGGACACATCTTCTCATTCAAAGAGTTTTCTTTATTTTCATGACTATGAAAATTGTCGAGTCACACTGAAGGCATCAAGGGCTATTTGACCAAGAAGGAGAGTGATGGGGTGCTGCGCCAGACGACCTGGCCTCCACAGTCACCGGACCTGAACCCAATCCAGATGGTTTAGGGGTGAGCTGGACTGCAGACAGTTCTTGGGGAACTCCTTCAAGACTGTTGGAAGACCATTTCAGGTGACTACCTCTTGAAGCTCATCAAGAGAAAGCCAAGAGTGTGCAAAGCAGTAATCAAAGCAAAAGGTGGCTACTTTGAAGAACCTACAATATGACATATTTCAGTTGTTTCACACTTTTTTGTTATGTATATAATTCCATATATAATTCCACATGTGTTAATTCATAGTTTTGATGTCCTCAGTGTGAATCTACAATTTTCATAGTCATAGAAAATAAATAAAACTCTTTGAATGAGAAGGTGTGTCCAAACTTTTGGTCTGTACTGTGTGTGTGTGTGTGTGTGTGTGTGTTATATATATATATATATATATATATATATATATATATATATATATATATATATATATATATATATTGTATGTTTGTATATACTGTATATATATATATATATAAAAACTACTGTCAGAGTTGGCAGTTCTTTGTTGGAACAACCTTTAATGTGGATCAAAATTCATGTGGATGGGCAAAAGTTTGTAATACTACTGATGAGTAACTTATTACATAAACGTCTAAATAGAATTAGTCCACAGTAATCAGACTGTACCTGAGAGACAGAGAAAATATCAGCTTCATCAATCAGACTTTAAAGGTTCAGGTAAAGATGTCATCCAAATCTAACACAGTAGTTTACCAACAGACACTGGAACAGTAGTTACAATGCTCATTTTCTTTAACTTTTTCACTCTCTTTGTCACAAGATAATCACAAATAAAGAAGAAGAGGGAAATCTTCTTTCCGGTGTTTCTGTAAATAACGTTAGAGAGCAGATTTCTCGAGCTAGAGGGATGTGGGAGAAGGAACTGATGTTATTGTGTGTGAATCGGGGTAAACAGGAGGTCAGGGAGAGGGGGTGTGATGAGACTAAACTCCTTTGAAAGAGATGACAATATAGCCTTGACTGCTCACAAACAAACACACACATGGTCACAAGGATAGAGGCAATATGCTAAAAACAGCTCAGTCTGTGTGCAGACTTCTTGACATAAACGCAAAGATCTGAACACATTGATATTTGCTATAAAATAGGCACACTCAGATGCAGACACACACAAATCCTTGCCCTCTTCATTTGCTCTGTGTAACAAAAAGCTGATGTTAATGTTGAGAGACACAATATTGGACCAGCACCAAATTACATCCTGTCACACAAGACAACCGCATAAAAGAGGGTACCAAGCAGACCAGAAAAAATTCCTTTTAATTAAATTTTGCACTAGTTAATTCAAATGGGCCCTTGCGCATCATCCATTCAAAAACGCACATTGGGAGCCCCTGGCAGACAGCGCCCTCAGCCCTGCCAATTAGTGGCCAATGTGAGAAGACCAGAAGTCCAGATCATGGGTTCTGCTGATTAAAGGAATAGTTCACCCAAAAATAAACATCATCATTTGCCCACAGTCATGTTACTCTAATATACAAACTCAAGGCATAATAATAATATAAAAGTTTTTATATGCTTCCTTGAGTCAATTTTCTACACACAAATAAAGAAAGAAAGAAAAAAGAAAGAAAAAAGAAAGAAAGAAAGCATATGAGTTTAGAATGATGTCAGAGTCAGTGAATAACATAGAGCTGGGTAGTAACTGATTACATGTAATCTAGATTAAGTAGTCAGATTCCAAAAATTAAGTACTTTTGATTAGAATAAATTACATTTGAAAATACTAGAAAAAAAACTACAGTTACCTTTTTATGGATTACATGTTTATATATTTACACAATAGCAATAAATTATTTATAATTTATTTATTCTCCCTACTTCTTCTTTTTCATCTTTTAAATGTTCATTAACAAAATAGACTACTGCTCCGACACACTTGGAGAGTCTTCCAGTTTTGTGGACCTTCACACAGACCAGTCACTAGTCAGGTATCTACAGTACACAGCATTTGACCACTGGATTCACAAAAATCATTTCGGGTTTAATAAATTGTTTCTTTGTCTTTGAAATGCTTTTGTCTTTGAAATACATTAAAATGCACAAATTCACAAACTTTGCTATCTGATCCTCTTTCACATAATATATGTACTTGAAGAGATTTTAAAATAAATATATTCTCACATTTGCATGTTCATGGTTCTCAGACGTTAGTTATGGTCACATGACATTCAAGTATACAACTAAAATATTTCATTTTTTTGGCAAGTGTTTTACTTTGATTTTAAAATTATTTATTTTAATGTAACTTTTTATTTATTTAATTAATTATTCGATTTCTTAAACTAATAAATCCTGTGCAGTTCCTTCATAGACCCCAGTCTGGGGTCCAAAACCTTGACATAATGTAATGTTTTGGGGGATAGTTCACTCAAAAATGAAAATTACTCATCCTCATGTCGTTCCAAACCCATAAGACCTTCGTTTATCTTCAGAAAACAAATTAAGATACTTTTTGATGAAATCCAAGAGCTTTCTGACCCTGCATAGACAGCAATGGAAGGCCCAGAAAGTTAGTAAGGACCTTATTAAAATACTCCACGTATCATCAGTAATTAATGACATGAGTTTTTTGGTGAACTATCCCTTTAATTCACTTTATTTTGTTATTAACAATGAATGGAATATATTGTCTTGCTCTTTGTATTTTTATATCAATAAGGTACAAGATTATCCTATTTAAATCAATGCGATAAACAAGATCAAGAGGTCAAAAGTAGGAGTGCTCCGATCACAGTAAGCAGTATCTGTCGTTCTGATCACGATACAGATCTTTTTAATTATATGCATTTATAATGTAATAACAAAATTTTTGTATCAATGCATGTTCATATTTACCACAGACAATGCACTGTTACTTTAATTCAACGTGTGCAGTGCAACAAAAAATAGACTTGGTGCGGAAACAATCTCTGCACTGCTGCAGATGCACCGTTCCTAAACGCACTGTCAGACTGAAACCATGTGTGCAGTCTGAACCCTTTAATCTGTTAACGTGAGCACAGAAAAAATATGCACCGCATTATTATGTGTGTGCGTTGCAAGTGTACAGGAGCACATGGTCTTCAGGAAAGCGTGTGAGCATCAAATGGTTTAAACACTGGCAAGACTTAAAAAGAAAGAAATGCAATTTATAAACTTTAGTGATGATGCGACACTGCCTCGATAGTGTAAGTGACAATTCCTGTGTCGATCAATCGAAGCACCTAGTCAAAGTAACCTAAAACTAGTCTGATTATATTACCTTAAATGTGTAATGTAATAAATTATGTTACTGACTACAATATTTGTCATGCAATTTGGAATCAGTTACGGATTACAAATTGTTATCTACCCCACTTCTGAACAGATAAGTATAGGTAGATGCCACATTCGGCCGCTCCAGACACGTTTACGTGTCTGCTATCTTGGAACAGTCAATGTGTCGTCACTCACAATAAAAATCAATGAGTTTTGTCAATCAGTGGGATATTACAACATTGCACAGACTCTGGTAGTAAAAAATCCAGGAATTTAAATTCCCGAAAAAACTGGATAAACATACACAGGTAAGGATGTGTTAATTTGTGTTTTTAATATGTGTTAACTAAATTATATGTCTCTTTAAACTATAATAACTTTAATCTTGTTTAAGCTAATGGCTTTACTTTTTTGTATCGTTTTAGTTTAGCAAAACCATCTGCTCATGTCTATATCAAATGCGACTTATAGTCCAGTGCGACTTATATATGTTTTTTTTCCTCATCATGACGTATTTTTGGACTGATGCAACTTATACTCAGGTGCGACTTATAGTCCAAAATATACGGTATATATATCTATGGTAAATAATGCCATGATTTTCATGTTTAGGTGCCATCTGAACTATTCATCCTTTGTTACGGACCTGAAGTACAGACTGTTCCTCACAGCAGGAGGATTTAGGGACATTTTAGCAGAGCAATTTTATGTGTTTTTACCATCCAATGTCATTTTAAAGGTTAGCCACCCCTTCAAAAATCATCTAGTCAAACAGGCTTTGCTGAACAGCGGTTCCCTTGCTCCTGCAGTAGTTATTTCATTACTTTCCCTGAGGGGTTGATTACAGAGAGGGGTAATTTATGGGCCACTTCATTGCCAATTCAATGGGCACATCACCTGTAAATAATTGACACTCTTCATGGCTATTTCAACATCATCATACCCAAATCATATTGATGCATCTCTCTCTCCTCAGAGTGAGGTCAGCAGCAAAACCTGCTCTAAATCTACAACGTGCACACACTCAGACACACAGCTCAATTATGTTCCTGGACAATTCATTCATATTGGATGTTGAGCCATCATTCCCAAATAAGAAAAACTACATTTGCATTTCATGAGGAAAACACCAGTGCTTGCAAGGCAGAATAGTATTAAAGTTTAAGATAAGCTTAAGTTTTAGGCTTTGATGCTGAGTAAATTAAATGTGAATGTTTTCTTGTTGTTGTTGTCTGTTCGTGAGAAACACTTAATAAGACCCCGTCTTTGCAGCATACATGCTCAAACAGCAAGAAAGGATCAATCAAAATTCAAATAAATAACACAATTTATATTAATAATTTATAATAATAACATTCAAGAACTGAATTGAACTTGCTCGATTTTGAATTAAACATTCTAACAAAAGTGTCAAAAGGAGTACAGACTTAAAAAAAAAAAAAGAAAACATTTGTAAAACTGATGACCTTACAGCTTTCAGAGATGCAGCTGGGCCGGCAGGAAACTGAATAACAGAATGATTAAGGAATATCAATACACTCCTGCCTTGCAAGCACTGTAATGAAGGATTTAGTGTCTTGTCATTAGTTTTAAACAGCTTGGTTTATCTGGATTATGTTTTAAGCTCACAGGTAAACATTCACTCTACCAAACATGATCAATTAAATAAAAATGGAAAGAAAATAGCTCAAGAATTGCTTCAACAGAAAGATCAACGGAACTGCAATACTTTCCATAATTGCTGGAAGAGAAGGAAGAAAACAAACACCTTACATTTTCAGAGGTTTGATCAAATTTGGACCCATTTTAGCGATATAAATCCAGGATCAACACTGCGGTCCCATGTCTAAAAACACCCAAATGATTAGGGCATGAGGCATCAGAGATCCGGTTTGTCTGAATTATCCCTGACAGCCAGCAGCAATTGCCTGTTTCTGAGGCTGTTCAGTAATGCGCCTCTAAACCTTGAATTGATAGCCATTTTAAACTTCATAAAAAAGTTATGAATATTAATTTTCCAATTTGGAATGGCTCTTACCTCCTTTCCCATCTTCCCTTCAAACACACACACTAAAAAAATGGCTGAATAATTTATCAATTGGCTTCTTACACATTAGACAATTAATTCAGTGATGCAAAATTAATTATGGGTAGTCCCTTTCCAAGCCTGTCCTTTCACAGATTGTAATGGAGCATTTGAAGGGAAACGCTTTATGGTCTGCAGTCAGAACTCAAGGCAGCTGAATACATTAAAGTCCTCAACATTTATGTAACAGAATGACAGTAATGTAAAGCAACACTTATATCACAAGAGTTGAGTCTCTACGCTTATGTATGTGTGTCTGCTAAAGACAAAAGCAGTTGTGGTGATAAAGTGAAACAAGTGAATGAAAAGGGAGAGAGAGAGCGCACACAATTGGTAGAACACTAGCCTGGGTGCTGTCGCGCCCTAAATCAATGCCATTCCCTCCTGGAGCATGCTCTCCTGCTGCCAGTGACTTGTGAGTGGTAGGAGAGCCTTGGCCTGTCATGAGGGTTATATATAAGCTATTGATTCCAGGAGCTCTCCAGCACGTCTCTCCGGCTGTGTCTGTACACATAGCATCGCTCCATTCGGACTCGCTGACTGACAGCACACTGTTCACAGCGTGGCCAGACTGATATGTTCTGGATTTGGATTAATGACCTGTAACAGGGGGCCCTGTGGGTTATGCGTGTGTGTTTGCACCACACACATAGAAATGGCATGATTTTCACTAGGAATCTAACAATCACACATACAATATATAAAAGTTACAGAAAAAAGAAATAAATATTTTTTTTCTTTTTCATGTCTCTTATGTGTAATATATAATTCATTCATGATTGACAGGTATGGTATACATTTTGGATTGTGTCTAGTTGCGCTGTGTATATGCATAAGGTCACAGACACAGGCACGCTGTGTTCTTCCTGTGCTACTCCACACTGCTGGAGACCTGCAGATGGAACAGGACTGGTGTCTGTGTATGGCAACGAAGTGTAGTGGGGCAATTTACTCACGAAGCTTCCTGGAACATAACCAGGTTCTATTTGTCTATCCATCTCCATACATAACACCAAGACAACAACCTCAGTCTGGCTTCCCGTCCATTCTTCTTTCATATGGAGCAGGACTTATCATTACCAGCTTCACTGTGCCAGGAGAGAACCTGCTGCACCACTGCTTTTACGCCACCCACAAAAACACCAGTTTTCATCAGGCATGCATCCATAAGGGATCCCTAATCTAAAAATAACTGTGTATAGATCAATAATTGAAAGGAATATTTTATGTTCAGTACAAGTTAAGCTCAAACAACAGTATTTGAAGTATGATTACCCAAATAATAGTAATATTTTCCACTTGTCCCTTATTATAATAAAATAATATATATTATTTTAAACATAATACACAAAAATGGACTAGACAAAATTGTTTGACAACATTACACATCAAGCACGGTTGAATGAGCACTTGCACTGAAACTTTAAACTTTTTTATTTCTTTATTATTATTATACTTCTTTGGAGAATACTCTAAAGGCCAGGACATTGCTAAATAGACAAACTGAGACTTTAACATTTGTGACACTTTTCACATGAAGTTGCCCACCACTACACAAAGAAGAGAGAACAATAAAGCAGACATGGTGGGCTGATGTAGCTAAGAAGTGGAATATGAAACCAAGAGTGTCAGAGCATTGAAAGATATGGGGATTCTGGAGTATAATCATTTAGCTATGTTATTGTGTGTGTGTGTGTGTGCTTCCATGTCTGAAGAACAGTACAGGGGCTGTTTGGAGCTGACAGGCCGCCAGTGTGCTGCGCACCGGTGCAGAAGCACTAATTGAATTAAGTCTTTATTATTACACTGCAGTGGTAGCACTTCTCCCCATTTCGGCCCGCTTGGCTGACACTTTCTCCTTGAACAACTGCTTGACATCAACTTTTCTTTCCAGCTTAATTATTCAACCATCCCCTCATTCAATGGGCCTCCTCCTGCAGCATCCCCTTACACTGCATTAGTGTTTACACTTGGTCACGCTCCTTTAATTGTGCCCGAATCTCTTCAGGTTAACCTCTTTTCTCTCTGCCCATTGGCATATGGACAAATGGCATGCAGACGCATTTCCTGTGGCTGCTATGTGGGCAACAGTTTGATCTCTGAGCAACAGAGACTATACTGATCTGAAGGTGAAGGTGACTGGAAAAGCTCTATTCTTCATTTTGATGGGCTTGCAAGAGACACTTTAAAGGGAAAGTGTAGCCATAAATAAAAATTCTGTCATTATTTGCTCAACCTCATGTCGTTCTTCTGCAGAATACAAAACAAGTTAATCTGAATACTACTTTTGTCCAAACAAAGTCAGTTGAGTCCTTGGATCATTGGACCCTATTGACTTACAATAAATGAATGAATGACTTTGTAATGATTTATAAAACACACGCTCCACAGAAGAATAAAAAAGTAATATTTGTTTGCCTTAAGGATGAGCAAATGATGACCGTCTTTTTTTGGGGGGTGGGGGTGGGGGGTGGGGGGCATGCTCATTTCTGGCCAGTATATGTTTCCATAAACAGGCCCTAAACCATGTGACTGACAAGTCTGTCAGTCTCCATCTCAATCCATTCTGAAATTCTGCATTTTTCTGCACTCCCTCCCTTTTTACTCTGTGTGATGTCCCCTCCCTTCTTTAAACCACATCCATCATAACTCAGCCCATCTCCATTTGACTCACTTGCTTTCTTCTTATCGACATGTTTCCATTTTCCTTTGCTTTATCCCTCTATCATCTTCACTCTCTGTCCCCTTTCCATTTTTCATCCACTCTCTTTCTCCTCAAATTGACTTGTCTGTCTTCCTCCCTGTCCTTGTTCTCTTTACCCTTCCCTCTCTCGCTCTCTCTATTTTCCCATCTATTTCCTGGGTGTGAGTGGCTCTTGCCCAGGGGGCCAGTGGGTGGCATGGTTGCCCTTGGTCAGACTCCAGGATTGGCAGCTCTTTTGTGGGGCATTGTTTCCTCTCAGAGCATATGGATGGATAGGGGGCGTTGACGTCAGTCTGACTATATCACTCTACCTAGGAAGGTTACAGAGGTTTTGGCTAATAGGCCGAGCTGACATATCTGTGGCCTTCAGACTCAAACACCTTCCTGCTTCATTCTGTCGCTCGATTTCATTTTTGTTCATAACATACTATATGCAAGTACATGAACATAAATTCTTCTAGATAGAATACAAATTAAGTATATATAATAGGATTGTACGCTTGCAAAGTTCTTTGTTATTTTTTTTCTTTCATGGGTGCCACAAAGCATCAGACATGAGCTTGGTCAGACTTTAAAGACACGTTCTCCAGATTCGCTGAGCACAGTGGCACTCAGCTGATGCTTGAAGAAATGGCAACACAAATTCTCACACACAAGTAAAAACATCCAACTAAGAGTGCACTAATTTAACCTCAAGTGTTGCTGTGGAGTGTGTCTTCATTTACTTGAGGTGTTGTAAATGCAATTTGCTGTTAGTGTGGCTGAGACTGTGTGCCCATTTGTGTTGTCATTGCTTGGGCTCTTCTCCTGCGCTGGCGGTGTTGCTGTAGGTTTTAATCAAAGCTGTGTCTTTTAGAGTGCTCTGCTGGGAGCTGTACTGGAGTGGATGCTGGGACAGGGAGCAGAGAGGAGCAGCAAAACAGTGAGTAATAGAGATAATTAGAAAGAGAGAGGTGTATTGCATGAAGGCATGAGGATGGCGAACAACAATGTTATTGCAGGTTCTGAGTAAAGAGACACTTATTGTCTTATAACTTCGATGTAATAGAACACCAGCAATCTGTGCCCAACTTAACTTCTTGTTTACGGGTTCACAACCAAATTGAGCTGGATATACGATAACCCCCATGGATATGTAGTTTGCTTTCTTCTAAGCTCCTCAACAAAGATCTGATGGCATGACCCTTCAAATCCAGTTATTTGTTCTTCCTCAGAAGCATTTACTGTATTCACCAGGTATCTCTTGTACACAATATTTTTAAGCGGACTATTACCTTTGTCCTATTTTTCAGTCAAGACTAGGGTGTGGGATGCAAATAAAGAGAAAACAGCATCGCTGGATGCCTTCCAGAGACACGTGATGTTAACATAATGTATGAAGCTGAGTGAAGGACAGGTTCTTCAGCTTACCCTCAAACATGAAAATGAACTAGATATTGAAAGCAAACACGTCTATAAATCATCCAGGACCTTCAACTCATATTAGCTTATGAACAAAGACACTTGAAGGGACTAGCTGTCAAAGCTTTACTTTTGTTTACTTAGAAAAACTGAATGATCTCTCCTGTGAACTGAAATAGGCATTAATAAATATCATTCAATCGTCTGAACTAAAAAAAGATACAACTCTTGTGATGTTTGTTGAGATTGTCCTCTTCTTACATTTTCACTCAGAGCACAAGTATAAGCATTTTCAATATTCTGATGTTCAGTGCTAACAATCTTATTTCTCCAGTCTATACTAAAGCTTCTCATTATAGAGAGGGCATATGTGATTTTGTGTGTGCGTGTGTTGAAAAAGCAGTGAATCCCGTCTCTTTTTATGCAGTCAGCGCTGCGGGGCTTCAGCCGAGCTCACCTAAATCACAAGGCGGCTCCGGCTTTCATTAACACTTAATGCAGAGCTCTCCTTTTAATAGAAATGGAAAAGGAGGTGGCTGCCAGTGTAAATTAAAGTGCAGTGCACTGAAGTTGTGGGAAATTTTCTGGGCTTTGACAGGTATGGCCTGAATTAGCTGTAGTGTTGTTCCAGCAGCCAGAGTGCAAGCAGTCTTATTGATTTTAACCATTGTTGCACTTCCTGTCTGAACAGGAATGTTCATTACAATGAACCAAATGCATCAATCACAGCACTCCAACCTTGGATTATTTAAAGACACAGTGCTGAACCTAAGCAAACCATAATAATCACAAATAATTTCTTTTTATACATTACCAGTTGAAAGTTTTGAATACACATTTTTTTTTTTTTTACATTTATAATTATTCCTGTGATGGCAAAGCTTAATTTTCATTCAGCCATAACTCAAGTCTTAAAAGTCACATGGTCATTCAGAAATCATTCTACAGTAATATTTTGTTTTGGTGTTTAAGAAATATTTCTAATTTTATATATATATATATATATATATATATATATATATATATATACGGATGGATAGATTTATTCTACTGCATTTTACCATGCAAAAGTCTTTTCTTCCAGTGTATTTGTTGTGGTTCTCTCTAGTGACTGATCTCTTGGTAATACAATAGAATATTCCTTCTGTCTTATCTCAAGCTTGGATTGATTCTCACATGTTTGTTCTGTATGTACTGTACAGTATGTGTCTGAGTGTGTGTGCTTGTGTATGTGTGTGTTCAGAGCCCCAGGCTATGCCTCCAAACATCCATGGCCTACTGCTTAGCTATTACACTCTCTATGGCCCATTGGCCTCTGCCTCTCTTGTCTCTCCAGCCTGGCCCACCCAGAGGCTGAGTCAGTTCCTGTAGCCAGGCGCCTCAGAGCTGTTGGCTTCCACCGGGAAGGAGGAGGAGCAAACGACATGCTGCAAGAAAATCACTTAACCACATACCCCTTCTCATAACCCTTGAACCTTGACCTCTACTCTATCTTGACCACTGGAAAGTCATATAAATTGCTGTCCCCTGCCTCTCTCTTTCTGCCTCTGCCTTTCTTTTAAAAATAGCCATGCTAAATAAGACACACCACTAAATGCTTGAATGAATGATTGCTTCTAACAGAACTATGAACATTGAACTAGGCAAAACTTAAAAGTTCACATTAAATACTGCAGTCAACATGACGTTTCTCTTAGGGTCAAAGATTGCTGGTTAGCATGACTCTGTTTATTCTAAATTAGATTCTACAACTACATCTGGTTCCAAAAACATATTTCTCCTCTGAGGCATTCAAAATAAGCTAAGCTCATGGATAGTTTTCTCCAGGCATCAGTGTATATATGTATAAAGGTGGGTTTAAGGAAACTGAATCTTTTGAACAGCTTCGCGCGAACCGTTTGGGGATCTCTGAGAATTGAGGTAATTTTAAAATGATATTTTGACAAAATGACAATGTTTTTAACCTTGGATGGATTTAAAGCTATTGTACAGGACTTATAAACAGTGATAGGAAGCTCAGAATGTTCATCTTACTGGCTCTTTAAAGGTTCACTGTCTGGTCACCATTCTGGATCCAAAAAGCCCTGAGCGTGTGCTGTAACAGTGATAATACACATTACTGAGCGCAGGCCTGTAATGAGTGAGCACATGAAGTACACTTTATTCATGGGCTCATCTTTTGGTGCTGGAGATAAAAAGCCGACGGGGTCCTCTTCAACTCATCTCTAGCAATTACGCAAGGAAATGTCTTATAATTGGCTTTTGCTTTATGTCCAGCTATTATCAATGTCCCTTACAGGCAAAAGAGAAAAATGGGAGGAAGTTGGAGTACTCAAAGTCAATTTGCACATGAATTAGGATTGTTAATAGGGATGTACAAAAACTATCTTTTCAAAATCAAGTATAGTTTGTTTTCTGACTAATTTGTCTTATAGAGACCATATATAATGGGCTGGATTTGGAGTCATCTGACCTCGATCATCCAAAGCCTTATGAGTCATTTATACAAAATATGTTCTTACCTTTTAAAATCTGGACAGTGCTTTTATACTCAGTATTAAAATAGCAGAGACCATGAATAACTGCTAAAAACAACAACGCAAAATATGATACAATAATCAAAGACCAAGCAATGCCCATTTGATTGTCTATAACAAAGTAAATGTGGACAAAATGTAAAACTTTGATGGGGTTATTAAAAACAAACATCACCGTGATAAATAGTCAATCTCACAAATTGACTAGTAAGTTGTGGGGTGGAAGACAGAAATTGATATAGAGAGAGATGATACACTGTGTTTAATACATTATGAACAAGTGTGAAAAGATGCAATCCCTCGTCAACTTTTGTTTTACTCTGTGCCGATGGCACCCAGCACTTCCTATGTGCAGACATGCAACAGCATGAGAGTGAGCAGTTTCCAGTGTCTGGCAATGAGGACAAGGGACACTGAGATGTCTAATAGTATAGGATCGGCTCTCTCTAATTGGGAGAGAAGTGGGGCTTCTTTCTAGAAGCAGCGAGAGATGTAGAAAGCACTGCTCTGTTTCGAACAAACTGGATAGAACAGGAACTGAGGCTTAAACCTTAGGCTAAGAAAAAAACAGACTGAAGAAACACACAGATATAAACCTGGGCACGTACACAAACTGATACACTGAT
>NW_020524073.1:0-60151 GCF_003368295.1 Carassius auratus | reverse complement strand
CTTACCATTGTAATTCATAGCTGGCAGAACCACAGACATCTTAGGGCGGCTGCCTTTGTTGTGGTTGTGGCGGGAAGGAGGAGGTGATCCTGTAAGCAAAAGGGAACAGCCATCAGCCAGCCACAAAAACACATGCACAAGGAGAGTTTAGTACATTGCTGAAGACATTGTTAAATTGCTCTGCTCACTGTTTAAAAGTCTGAAGCATCAATTTGGTTGCTAAAAAGTCTAACTTGCGTTGGACAGTGAGATTGAGACACAATACATTAAAAAAAAAAATTATCTTAATGCTTTTGATCAAAAATCAATTAAATAAAAAAAAAAAGTATATTGTGAAATAAGTATTTTTTAAAAAGCCATTCCTCCAGTCTTCAATGCTGCATGGTTTTCAGAAATCATTCTAATATTCTGATTTGGTGCACAAAACCTCTAAATATTAATGATCGAAGAAGTTGTACAGTTTTATATTTTTGCTTGAAAACCCATTATAAATTTATTTTCATGTTCCCACATTTCATTTTTTATGTTCTGAGGCATAAATAATTAACTTGAAACTGAAAAAAAGCAGCCAGTTTCCTACAGTGAAAGCAAACTTTGAACTTGAACTTAAAGACCTAGAGAGTGTAATGTAACACTAATAATCAGGTCAGAACTTTGTCTATGTTAGTCCAACTCAGTTGTACCAATTGGAGACATTCTCCAGTCAGGACACACAGCCTTGAAGACAGAAACCATATGGAAAGGAAAGCCCATGGCCCAGAGTTTATAATAACACTTTGTCTGTGCTATGGATGGGAAACGTCTTTTGTCATGTGACTTCAGTAAAATGTGTTTGTGCTTAAACCATCTGTTGTCACTGTACTAAAGCAGGAAGTTGAATTCACAATGGGACTCAAATAGTTTACCCAAAATGAAAGATTCTTTAACGGTCTTCTTTCATTCTTCTGAAAATAGTCCCCAGCTATTATCACTGAATGGATATCCATATCAGCTGAATGGTGTCGAAAACAATAAAACTCAACGGTTTAACTGTAGGGGAGTTGGAAAATGTGCCTATTTTTCAAAAAAGTGGAGTGTTTCTTTAAAGTTTAATACCTGCTCCCGACCAGTAGAATGAATGAATAAATATTTTTACTGTACCAGATATTTGTACTTGAACTACATCAAGAACAGAAGGACAAGGTCTTCATAATTTTTTACAACTTTTTTTTTTTTCTGAGAACTGGTCAAAATGAATTTTGATAAAACAAGAACAGGTAGGACTAAGAATGGGGTGAAAGCTTAATTCAGTTACATAATGAATTAATATTAGGAACATAACACTTTTTGCCATTACTATCAATTAAGACTTCTGCTCAAGGCCTTAATTTGTTGAAGGCTGAATTAAAATTTCTTAATACCATTTTAAGACCCAGAGAAACCCTGTGGTAAGTAAATGAAGATAAAATATAATCTAGTTCCCTAGACTAGATTATGACAATGAGGTCTTTTATGAAGAGCAGTGGCCAAGTTCTTTCGTTGTGTCCGGCAGGTGACTTGAACATTTCTTTTAACCCATGGAAGAAATTCTAGTGCCGTTGAGAGGAAAGTTGAAAAAGTGAGTGACAGAGTGAAAGGGTAAGTAACTATTGTATGGAGAATGATATGAGGAATACCAATCTCATCAGATAGATATGAATTTCCGCCAAATCTTAAGGTCTAAGGGCTCAAAGGGAGCTGCAATGAGAGGATAGTGTGATCAGCTTACATGAGGATGACAATGGAAACATCCCTAGCTCAGTTCGAAAGTTTGCAGCAACTCTGAAAGATCAGAGAGCTTGATTCAATGGAACAATGAAATAAACACTATTAGGCTGCAAACACAGTCCAGAGAAAGATGCAGGGTTCACTGCACATGAAGGGGAGAAAAGAAAAACAAAACAGGACAAGCAAAATCTCAGAGACACATGCAACCTAGGAAACATAACACACACACATTTTGAAATAAAATATTACATGAATTTCCTCATTGATTTTTGATGTTCTCATTTCTAACTGGAACAATAAACAACCACTTTCCTTATTTAAAATAAAGAATGTTTTAAAAAAATTGTTTACTCGCCAATGGTTATTTGAATTCATTTTTCTCTTGTACAGCAAAAATGGTGGGTGACAATTTTCATTTTTGGTTGAGCTATCCGTTTTTCCTATTCAGAATACGGAAGTGTAATACTAATACTAATGTATTGTACTCTTTAGATTTTCGACAAGAAATTTTATTTGCCTTCTTTTGGACCCCATGTCCATGCACCATTAGTAATGCAACATTAGGGAAAATACATTTATAATTTTTTTTTTTTTTATCTGTCTACTACTTACAATAGTTCATACATTGGAAGTTAATGCGTTTGAGTTTTAGATGTCTAGGATTGCAACATGATGGGTTAGTTATTGAGCTAATGTTCTTAAATGGAGGTCCACATCTGAGGAGGTTTTAGGAGGAACTGAGTCAATGTTGTGAAAGTCGGACTTCCCAAAAGACTGAATAAACCTAGAGACTTAAAACATAAAAAAAACAGGGCAGTGGTCTGAATATGACTAAACCAATCCAACATCTTCTGGCTCAACTAATCTAAGATGGGGCTCATTTTGTTTGGTTGAGATTAATAAACACTAAAACAAAGACAACTTTGATTTTTGAGTCTTTAAATCAAGTTTTGTTGGGGAAAAACATGGGGGGGGGGGTGAACAGTTGGCAAAGCAGTCCTACAAAAAACATCTTTATTTTCTGATTATGAGTCACTGACATGAGTCATTTGTTTGTTTTCACAAAAAAAAAAGAAGTGGAGACCTGTTTGGCATTACAAAAAAAAAATATCTTCAGGATGAAAAGAGAGAGTGATAACTATTTACTGTCACATCCCATGCAAACTGGTTAAATATTTTATTACAATAATTTAGCTTTTTGCTTTGGGCCACTGTGAATGTGGATACGCCTGTCCGCCATTCCCTTTGTAACAAAAGAGATTTAAGATTATTTCAAATATTTCGGCCAACATTTTTTGTATCTTCCAAGTGAATAATTAAAAGCAGGTACCGAGAGTATGGAAATAAATATTAAACACACAAAGAATAAGGGTGGAACTGATGAAAGATGAAAAAAAAATTGACCAGATTACCACAATACAGTCTGACCCAAATGAATGACATCCAGCTTGAGATCATGAACATATGCATGAAAAATCAGACCTGAGTCATCGGAATAACTCTTAGCTGACCAAGTCTGTTCACCTATTACAAAGATGGAAACTAGCCAACAACAAAAAAAGTGACTCAAATAAAATTGTTTAAAGATAAAACAAACTATCAATGTGCACTAAAATAGCCAAATCATAGCTCACTTTCAGAATGTGATGTTTAGGGGTTGGTGAATCTGACATTAAATTAAAAATGTTACAAGCAAAGTGATTACAGAAAAAAAAAAAAAAACGCACATACCATGAATAATAACAAACAAAAAAGTCTTTAGTCCAAACAGCCTCAAACAAATCTCTTGATTTTGACGATTCTCTGCCATAAATCTCACAAACTTTAGCAAACAGACGGAGTAATTGTTCTGTTGTGCAGGTCATCTGACATAAAATCTGGGTACCCCTGAATCATAAATAACCTGGGAATGCCAGACAGAGAGGTTTTATTGTAATATAATCGTATTATACTTTATACAGGCAACCCTTTACATTGCGAATAAATCACTCACATATGCAACTAAATCTTCGCTCTGGCGACTAAATTATGTCCAATATTAGCCAATGGATAATAAATTATATGATTTTACTCGCCAGTGTGTTAGTTGAAGGCCAAGTATAAGTTTAGCACAGATATATTTTCACTCGCAAATACTCTGACTTTGACTGAGGGCTTCAGAGTTTCACTCTCTGTCAGGCGATCTGTGCTTTTTTTCAGTTCATTTCAATGATTGCGCAGCGCACCTGTATTTAATGTACCATAAACTCTAGTGTGAAGGTGCACAAATCGCCGTCACTTTCACACACACGCAGAGACTGAGAGAGAGAGAAAAAGACAGAGAGAATTGATGCGCTACATTTAAACAATATTATTTGTTGTATTTTCCCGTCAAAATAACGTTGATCCTATGGAAGACTTCAGCTTTTAAGATGGCGGAGGGGTACGATGGTGTTTCATGTATTGAGAGTTGTTCACGGTGTTAGAGATGGATTCTCATGCTTTTACAGAAACACTGAAATCACCAAAAAGAACCACAAACAGTCCAATTAAAATGTTCAGTTAAAATGACTAATATGCATTCAAACATGGTTATCATTCGAGTTTACTTCTAATTACTAAAGTTATATTCTTAAGCTGATCTGTGGAGATTATTTTTTTCACCTGTCAACCCTCTACGGACACCTTGGCAATTGAATTGCTATTGGCTAGTAAATATTGTAGTTTACTCGCCAGTCGCAGTTTTTTAAATATCTGAAAGTACACTATTAATATCAGTCAGTCAAGCTGCTTGCATATATTCATTTGAATATCACAGGGACATGCTAAATACTAGGTAGGTGGCATTACAAGAAGCACAGTGTGCTTTATTTCTAACAAGAACGATCGTTTACAAACTGAAGGTTTATAAAGACCTCCCAAGATCTGACACAAGCTAGAAGATTCTCTGACATGCCATTAAGATGGAAGAGTCTCAAGTGTCCCTTTATAATGGTGTGTGGGCTCTAAAACCAATGAAACACATCCTTGTGTGGCCACAGCCTGACAGAAAGCAGGTAGACAGATGAACAGACAGACAGGCAGACAGATGGGGAGGTCAACTTACCCGGCGGAAAGAGATCACATAGAATGTGTCCCCTCTTCTGTGGAGTTCATCAAAGAAGTCATTGTAGGTGCGGTGAGGGGCGTAATACACCTGCAGCTCGCTGCTGGGAGTCCTGAAACAGGACACAAACACTTCAAACTCTGATTTACATTTTGCCACTGATAACAACTGCCTGTGCTTGTACTAATGTTAGGTAAAAATCTGTACTGAATAAGGAATATGAAACATGCCGTGGTTATTAATTACAAAAAGCTGTATCGAATTTACTTTGCATACCTTTATAATATTAATATACTAAAATACCACGTAACCCAGAGCAAGTGAAAAGTTGAATTACAGTTCTCAGTAACCTCTTGATAAAACACTTTCTTTCCTGTGTGAATGTTGCCTTTTCCCTGTTGTCAGTGTGAAGCCATGGAATGACAGCCATGTTGATTTCTGGCCCAATGCACTGCTGAGGTCAGCTGAACTACAGCAGCCAGAAATATGATTTACCCTGAGGGACAGCATGTGTCACACCCAAAAAATGAAATTAAGAGATAAAACAAAAGACAATTAAAATAAAAATGCAGGAGGATGTGTCTGTAAGGTGTAAAAACATATTTTTTTTGGTGCAATAACCCTGGATAGATTTTAAGCAAACAAAAAAATGGCATTCATAATTTATCGTACTGTAATGTGGCATTTCCAAGTGACTTGAAGTGAGTTTGCAGTCTTTTGTGGAGGTCTGTCCTCTTAAGGACACAGCAGAATCCACTTGCAGTGTGGCTATCTGACTGCTATCAATTTCATCCTCTAGAAAATCTTGTAATTGTATTAACTACTGGAAAAATATTTTTTGTTAGTTTGAATCCTAACCCTAGGGTTGTGGGTTCGAGTCTCGGCTGACAATACCACGACTTAGGTTCCCTTGAGCAACCCCCAACTGCTCCCGGGGCTCTGGAGCATAAATGGCTGCCCACTGCTCTGGGCGTGTGTTCATGGTTTGTGTGTGTTCACTGCTGTGTGTGCGCGCACTTTGGATGGGTTAAATGCAGAGCACGAATTCTGAAGATGGGTCACCATACTTGGCTGAATGGCAAATCACACTTTAAGATTATGAATTTAACAAAAAAACTAAAAAAATTGGGGAAATGGCATGTACTGATACACAAAAATAAATTAATTGTGTGTGTCATAGTTTAAAATATCCCTCAAGCATTACTACCGCACAACAGCTTTGAAAAATGACATTAAAGGAAAAAAAAATAAAAGCTGGGACAGCCTTCTGTAGATCCACTCTTCAGATTTCTTCCAAATCTATCACATGTATGGGGCTTCAAACTTCACTGTGTTGTCTTGTAATACATTAATTCAAATTGTCCTCAGACCATTTCTCAGAATGCATTAGTGAACATTACGTCATTTATACAAAGTTTACATTACAAATAAAGGACAGAAATTTTCAAATTGAGCAACTACACAATGGAAAAAAAGCTATATAGCACTAATACAACACTACGGACTCAAGAACCAATGAAATTTTCCACACAACTTACTTTTCAGAGGAATCCGTGTACTGGATCTGTGTCATGATCTGTGGTACCTCATCCCGTTTATCAGCTGCTTTCTGTTCAACAAAAAAAGAAAAAAAATGTCACTTCCTTTTACCTATTAGATAGAGCATGCACAGTAAGACACGTGGAAATGTGCCTGAGCTCATATTTGCTTTAGTCTCTGCACTTGAGCTCCTGTCAGTGTGTGTTATTCTGAAAAAACAGCATCTCTCTCAGAATTTGTTTAGTTCTGTGCTCTGTGTGGACAGTGGACAGAATCTGGGAAACAGCCATCTGTCAACACACTAATCCATCTTCAATCATCCAACATCTCAGCACCCTGCATGACGACAGTATTTACATAGTGGCTCAATCTTGGTGACGGAAAGCAAACAATGTGGCGGTACCAGAGTATAATAGTGGAAGCAATCTAGTTTTGTTTTTCTTTGAGTTGTTTTTGTTGTTTATAGTGAGGACATTATTTCTCTGGAGGTAGAAATTCCTGTTTAAGACCACCAGGTCTTCTGGGCCGGAGATTTGTCCAGACCAGAAGGTCTTTAATGTGGTGGAAATGCATGGAAGGATTCCAGATTGGGCGATGGGAACCTATCGGTGGAAAATGGCTATCGGTGGATATGTGTGTATGCTTGTGTCTGTCAAGGAAGTTTCCCAACATAAGGCAGACACTTCAAACACAGAGCAGCCTTTCAAACAATCAACTTGCTGCAAATTATGTTTTTCTAAGTCATAACAAGCTGTCTATCAAACTGCTTTAACTATTAGTTATCTGATAAAAACAAATGATAAGGAACTAACGCAAACAACTACATCCTGATAAATTCTGCTTGCATAAATCACACAGCTTCACATTGAGCCAGAATGGGGTTAAAAGAATGGTTTCTGGAACTAGTTTAGTAACACTATTAATAACGTTATGAGAGGAGAATCTGCAACCCAATCTGGTGAAATCTCTTAAACGTTCATGCAATGTTATACCACAGAAAGCAGTCATGATAATTTACAGGATAAGGCTTTCTGGAGTAACAGTGCGGTTGAACATCTTGCTTAAGTGCACAATGGAGATAGATTAGCAATCACCCCTTTTGGGGTTTGAACCTCGGTTTCCAGCCCAGAGATCTTAAACCATAAGCTACTCCAACCTCACCCATGCGGCTAAACTCTGCTCTTATATTGTCTCATAGATTTGTGGCTGTTGGTATAACTTAGAAAATGTCAGCAGTCAATATGTTGTATGGCTAGGAAATAAAATGCATTTGTGTACACATTTCAATAACAATTCTTTGTGACATCTTTTGCCGCACCTTGTCTCCTTTGACTCATTTCATGTGAATGAAATCATCATCACTTGGACTGAACCTTGACAACTGGACAAACAGAAGTAGATAACTACGTTGTGCTGTTGTCATGGCAGGCATTCAGCACTTTCGGTCTTCTGTGCACAAGGCTCACAGCAAATAAACTGAACCCATTCATCTTTTCCCACCATTATGCATCCGGTGTTAATACATTTATGCTTCCTCTGTGTATTAAATAGTCAGACTGAGATACTTCTTAATGATATACATTACCAGTCAAAAGTCTGGGGTCAAAATAAATACATATATTCAGCATGACAACATTACTTTGAACAAAAGGGACAGTAAATACCGTTTTTTAAATTAAATGACCTCTGATTTTGAAAAAGTAGTGTAATATTATTAACATTATTTTATTGCATGAATTGTGGAAACTGTTGACTGCTGACTTCTATATAGAGTTTTTAAAGCTTATACAAACAATCAAATCAAATAGAGCTACTGACAGTGGTTTTGGAAGAGAATTAGACTCAGTTTGGAAATGGCTGTAAAAAAAAAAAAAGTCTAAGAGAGAAAAGACAGATTGACTGTTGTTTACTTTCCCAAGACTACTGGATTATACTAAGAGTGGGTTAAAAAGGAGTGAAAGCGATGAGCAGTGTGAAAGGAGAGGGTGCAAAGAGAGGGGTCTCACCCCAATGTAAACATTTTGAAAATCTATTTAAAGAAAATAAACAGTGTTATATCCTGGTGGTTCTCAGCTGCCTGTATCTGGGTTGGAGGTATGCACCCCAGTGTCTGCACTTGAGCCACACCGAAACAGATGTCATGATGAAGTTGAAAGTGAAAGAAACAAGGCTCTTCCGTCACTGCACAATGTCAAGACCCTTTGGTGTCTCTTGCTCTAACAAATCTGATGTGGTTTTCAATAAAAAAAATTTGGACGGATTAAACACAATATCAAAGAAATCCAAGATAAAATAAAAATAAAAGAATGATCAACAATTCAGCTTTAAATGACGAGAATCTAGATGTTTTTAGGTCATACCAGGATGGTTCTGTCTCTGAGTTGAGTGTTGCTCATGCGCCGAGTTTTGGTCTGTTCAACCTCGTGACGATGTACCCAGCCCCTCAGCTCATGCGCTATCCTATAGTTATGAGGAGAAGTAACATCTTTTCAGATTTCATAAGATGCCATGTGGTAATAAGAAGAATTATGTCATTCAAAACTGTATAGTTTAGTATATATAAAAAAAAAAGGTAAGACCACAAAGATATAAAATAATAATAATTTGTACAGGATACTGGTTTCAGGTAGAACCGTTTTATAAAAAGCCGATCTAATGGATGTTGGATGATACAAAGACTGCTATAATTATCTTTTATGGTCATCACAACAGAACTCAGATGTTTATATACCAGAGCTGTTGTTTAGGGCCATTGTAATAAAAATTCCTTTTCGGTTCGGTTCAGATCAGACTGGGCAAATCTGGGGCACTGTGGACCAGATGTTCTGTAATCTAAATCTGATAAGAACTGGCTTGTAACAAAACTGCCAGATAACTCTAACACTAACACTATTAAATATATATTAAAATAACATTTGAATAATCAACTGATGTAAAACAGGCTCAGTACTGACTTCATGCACTTGGTCCGGTTTACAGGTGGCTGGCAGGGTGGAGGAGTTCTGAAATACAGAGGATCCTTCACCACCATCAGTGCCTTCTGCTCCGATACCGCATCCTCTAACCTATGAGAAAGAGAGAGAATAGAAACAACATTAAAGACAGTAAAGTGTTAGTAGCAAAGGAAAGAATGGAAAATGGGGGTTAAGAATCTTTATAAAGAGGTTTTAATTCCATGACAACATAAGGAATTTTATAAGGCTCTTGATTTAATCATCTCTTGGTACAGTTGGCTTAAGAATACAATGTGCAAGTGTGCCAGACAAGAAAGTTCCTTTTTATCTTGTCTACGGGAAAAGACAAGATCTTTCAAATCAACAATACCAACACCTTGTGCCAAGTTCATGCTTAGCGCAGGTACAGTGACCCTATAGTTAAAATAAAGCCAAGAAATCATGGACAACAAAATACTAAAATTTCCATGATGTAGTCATTCACAGTTCAATGCAATAGGAAACATGTGGCCTCTGAAATGTTATCAAGCACTTCTGGCTAGGGATGAGTGACACTGAAGCTCTGGGAAGCTGGATCTAGGTCTCACAACCTTTGCTGACATAGAGTAGCTCATCCCACAGAAGAAGGGAAGTCTGGATTACTTTGTGGGCTTAAGAAGGCAATAAATTAAAACCGTTCTTAATATATTCAATGCTCAACAATAAAAATACTTTACATATGACAAATAAATCCTAGGCTATCAGAATCACAGTCCCAGCACAGATCCAAACTCAAACTGGGACACGGGAGCAAGAGATTTCACAAGAGATTTTAAAACTCTTGCAAGGGTTTATGAACTCCCATTGGAAAACCAACATCTGGATCTCAATCTATATGCTTTAATTCATTCTCCAATGCCGAATTAAATACTTCCATTACCTGCTTTGCTCCTCAGATAGCTAAAAAACTAACCATTTTCAACAATCCAAGTACCTAGGATGCATTTCAAAGAACCAATTACACGGTGAAGATGGAAAAGAAAACCTTAGTTCGGATAGGAATGGATGTTAGTGGAAAAACACAGCAGTAATGGAAACACCAGTTACGAACAAGGCAAGGAAATAAAAATGGACCTAAAATTGAACCTTGTGGAACACCACTGATTTTAGCCCCCCCAAAAAATCTCACAATCATAGAAACGCTGGTGTTCTTGTCTGGCCTAGGCCCCAGGAGGTTTGAAACACGACCCCTGGGAGTGACGTAACTTCAATTTGACTAGAAGCTTGATTAATGTCTTTGAGTAAACACAGATACAGGTTTTAAAAGTAATCATGTCTTCAAATATCAGTCTTTTCATGTGGGTTATCTGAACTCTTATGAGTTTTATGTTGTTGAAGCAATTATTTGGAAATGAGAAACCAGTATTGCCTTTCAAAACATTGCCCTTGGTAGATAAAATAAACTTAGCTAGCTATCCAGTCATAGTATGTAAACTTGTGTGTGGGGCAGAACAAGTCACTCCGTGCCTGTGCTGACATGTTTTCCAAAACATTAATGGACTCTACAATATTTTAAAGGTAAGGGTATTGGGTGTTTCCAGCCAAACACAGACCATTAAGCATGACTAGGTGTTTGTGCAAATGTAGAAAATAGCGTTACCTGTTCACAGGGTTAGAGGGATCAGTCTGAGGACTGTCTGTCTCCAGGTTTCTCTCCGACTCTGGGGAAAAGCCCAGCAGGTGTCTGCCACTGAACGCAGGGGCAGCAGGAAACGTAGACCCTCTGTCTCCTCCAAGCAGACTGGGTGGGACAAACAAAAGGAAAGGATTTTAAATAAAGCTTTATATAACACATTCCTTCTGGTTCCTTCAGAACAGATGCATATAGGTTGTATTTAGACTTTAGAAAAGGAATCTTCCAATGGGACCACCAAGTTTTCCTTGTGCTACCAAGTACTCTTCTATACAAATTATTTAATATGACATTCATATACCAATCTAACGTGCAAGCATTTCACAATCCAAAATAAATGAATAAATTTACCTCATTGGACCCAAGTTAAAGACCAAGAAGACCATGACTGCCATAAGACACACAGCTCTCCGTTTCGGCGCAGTTGCTTTCAACACAGAGTTCTTAAGAGAAAATGAATAATAGTGAAAGTTCACATGTCATTATACCAGAGGTACAACATTTTGATTTGTAATTAGGTAAATACATTATTAGAAATTATAGAAATATTATAAAATGTAACATGAATGGAAAACTGTTCACAATATGGTCAATAACATGAACTTAGATATTCAAATTTTATTTTATGTTGACTTAAAGTGGGTCGGCTAATAATCCAAGATCTTTCTTAAAATTAAAGCCTGCAAAGAGATCAAGGTAGATGGACACCAACCTCACTCATCAGGCCTTCAACTTGTCTTTTCAATGTGCCATTTTCATTCTTCAGCTTCTCGTTCTCTGACAGCGCCGCCTTCAGACGGGCCTCCAGCGTCAACAAATACTCCTTTTTCTTCTTCCGGGAGAGAGAAGCAGACTCTCTGTTCTTTATCATGCGCTGCTGTCTCCGAGACACACTTGACTAGAAGAAAAAAGAAAAACAGGTCAAAACTAGTAATTACACTAGTTTTGCTCATGAGCTGTGACACACAAGCAAGGTAGTTTGCTGTTGAACTTTATTTCCACCACATAAATGAGATCTTCATTTCAGACATTTGTACCAGAAACAGAGAATCTTGCAGGAAAACAGTTTCCCCGATGACTGTTTGGCAACATGGTTGAGTCATACTAAAGGTTGTTCATAGTGCAATCAAAAAAAAAAAAAAAAGATTGAGGCTAGTCCGATTTTTTTTACTATAGCTCTACCTTTTGTCAAGACAAATGGAGCATGGCTGGACATCCACATGTGCCCGTGGCCCCTATCCACACACACTCTCCACCTAAAGATAATAGCAGACAGGACCATCTGGCATACTGTCCAGTATAGAGGAATGTGAAAAGAGAGACCGACCTTATATCCTATGTTCAATTCAAAGAAATAAGAACGTTTCTGTTGCTCATTACAGGCTGGAACTATAAGTGTAAAAATGAAAAGAAAAAAGTATTATCAAAAATAATTACAGAATACGATACACTACTGTAAAAAAGTTTTTTTTACCTTTATTCACTGTTAATAAGCAGCACATTAGGAATTTGAGGGAAAACTCTTGGTTAATAGCAAATGTTTTCCCTAATCTAAAGTTTTACAAGATTTCTTTTTCAATTAAATGCTGTTCTTTTAAAATTTATATTATTTAAAGAATAAAAAAAAAGGTCTGTTTCAAGCAAAACAGTTTTCAACATTTCAATATTTTCCAATATCACTGTTATGGTGTTATTGTTAAGCACAGGAAACTTTTTACTAACCCCAAACTTTTGAACAGTACTGTATGTATTTTAGCGGTCACTGGAAGTGTTACCCAAATAAGCTTTGGGTTGAGGGATTTGAACTTTCTTAATTCAAGTATATAGCAGTTGTAATTGGATATCGCTCCTACACTGGTGTTAGTCAAAAGTTTAAAAAACAACTACATTTTCTAGGCACAGATATAACAATGAGCCTGTTTTCTTACCAAAAAAAAAACAACCTTTTAACAAGTTATGAATTTATGTGTGCTCCACATTAACAATGTTCTGGAACAGGATTAAAACTCTTACCCAATTAAACACAGTTAATTAAGCTTACATAAGCAGAGTCTGCATATAATCAAACCTCCACCCAGACCTGACAAATCTCAGGGGTCAGATGCTTGCAGCAGACATGTCTGAGAACAGACCCCACCCTAAAGAAAGGAGAAAGACGAAGGTGCACAAAAGAACTTTACTGCAATAGACTAAAGAAAAACCGAGACCACTAGTGGGGTGGGGTTGACCGTTCTCACAGCCAGACCATTTTAAAACTGTGGCCTAATAGTCCTGGTGATTAAACCGCTTGGAACGCCATGTGTCTGTTTGTGCTCCCATCTCATGAGAAAATGCTCCTAAAACCGGGAACCGGGCCATGGCCAGGGCCTGGGAATGAATAACATGTTTGGTTACAAGAGCGTGGGGTGCCATCACCATGGTGATCGAATCGGGTGGGAGGGGAGGGATTGGTGGATGTTGGCACAGATCACCAAAATTCAGCATTACTGAAGATTTGTGGAGAAACAATGTTCGGTAAAACTTTATTTTAGGGTCTCTTAACTAGTTGCTTATTAGTACTGCATATTACTAGAATATTAGCCATTTATTAGTACTAATGGAGCACATATTAATGCCTTATTCTACATTAATTTATTCTACATCCGTAAACCTACCAATACCTATACTTAACTACCTTACTTACTATTAATAAGCAGCAAATTAGGAAGTTATTGAGGGAAGAGTCGTAGTAAATAATTAAGTGTTAGTTAAGTGTTCCCTATTCTCAAGTGTTACCTAATGTTCATGACATTTCAGTCCCATATGACTGAGGGAATGTCCTTTAAGCAAAACCTCAGTATATTCAAGCCAAATGCCAATCACCCAACACTCAGACTAATGGCAGTCACTTGATGAATTACAAATATGAGTAATGCGTACAACTTAAGGAACCTTAATAGCACAGCCAAGTAGGCTCAAAACATTTAAAACCATCATTTAACCAACCAATTTAAGTCTCTGACACACTCTTGGTGAATATATGTATTTAGTTAGCTCATGGTTATTACCCAAAATCACAAAGCAGATATAGCAGTATTATACAAAAATTACTGTTGAAACTGAGCTTGAAAGCTATGGTACTTTGTTTGGCATCGCCTTCAGAAATACATAAGTTTATTTCACCCTAAGGAATTAGGAAAGATGTGTTAAAGTGAAAAAAAGAAAAAGATGTGCTTAGAAAAGTGCTTTAGAAAAAAAGTTAAATACATTTGCCTGTTGTGTCCAACTCACCATCTTTTTAAAACTTCACGTAGATCAAATAGTCTCTAAATCTGCATTCTGGAGCAATATCCTAGTTTCTAGATGGCATTCACAACCAAAACTATAATTAAAGGAACAATTTTCCCAGGAATGAAAATAGTGTCATTTTTAACTCACCCTCATGTTATTCCAAACCAGTACCTTGTTATTTTTCTATGGAACACAAATACAGATTTTTTACAGAATCCTCTCACATATCCTTTCCATACAATGATAGTTTCACAGTGACCAAAAACTACCATAAAAGTAGTCCATCGTTTTTATGTCTTGGCTGGTATGCAACTATGTATTAGCGGTAAGGGTAGGTTATACGTGATATTTATTGGGTTGATAGTCTGACGATGTGGGTAATGATCTGATGCTGTGGTAACCCAGAATTACAGAGTTGCTCAGATCCTTCTCTATTACTACATAACTGCTAGTTTAATCAAGGCGGATTGTGATTGTCTACTATCTAGAGAGAAGAGCGGATAAATGTTAATTACATAATTTACTACATTTAGAATAACATACATTTTCTGACGACACATGGCCAATGCATTTTTTTAAATGAAATGTATACTTTCCGTCTGCAATAGTGTATTAATTTGATTGAAACTGACAAAGACATGTATAATGTTACAAAAGATTACCATTTCGAATAAATGCTGTTCTTTTAAACTTTCTATTCATTAAAAAATATAATAAATTCAGCTTTGCCATCACATTAACAAAACACAGTCTTGCGAAGCAGTCAGTAAATAAATCAGTGAGGCAATTTTGTTTTTGTGTAAAGTAAAAGTGTAAAGTGTCTTAGCCTACAGTCTTCTGGGGCAGGGAACAAAAATCTGCTCGACGCTGCACAGACCGTCTTGGCAAAGATCATTAACCTTAAACAGCTATAACAAAGCATTACATCCAATCTGCTACACAGTCATCAGCATTCAGCTGTTTCAAACATACCACGCCGCAATAACTCACAAGCAGCCATACATAAACACACCTGCCCCACCTGCCAGTTTTACTGTTTCACTGCAATTCCTCCTAAACCCCCTCAAACCCCAAATCTCCTCTGAGGCCAAACCACAAGCAGCCCTAGTTAAGCCACAGCTGTGCTAACTCTCCACAAATACACACACACACTCAACAGCTCTCTATGGGCTGTGACAGTTTCAATGGGCCTTCACATTTTACCACTGCGCGATCATGACATTAGCACAGAAAAAAAAAAAGACTGCCTATTTTTAATCTTAAAAATTCAAGTATTGGCAGCAAGTGATTGTGTTTTTTGAACATAACAGTTTCTCCCATGAAACCTGTTGTCTTTTATCCAAAGGATACAATAAACTGAACAAATGTTTGTACAAAACAGTTCAACAACAATCCTTACGTCACAGTCTGCGACATGGGTGGGTTGGCGTTATTATTTTTTTTTTTTTTTTTTGTGAAATATATTTATTAATTTTTAAACATTACAAAATGAGATTTGAATCAATCAAAAAAAAAAAAGAGAGAAGAAAAAAAATTACATAAATCGAACAAAATGGTAATAAAATAAAAATAAAATAAAATAACAATAATATGGCTTACCCCAATAAATCAGTTTAAGAAATAAATGAAATAGAGAATGGTATAATCATACAAACAATATATCTTTTTTTTTTTTGCACCAATGTGCCACACATTTAAACCTCATCAAACAAACCCTCTAATAAGAATAGAGGATATATCTAAGCCCATATATGTCAGAAATGGGTCCCACCTTCTATAAAATAGGACATCTTTATTATAAGATGCACAGGTTAGATAATCTAATGAAACGTATTCCAATATAACCCTGTGCCAAAGTGACCTAGAAGGGGCTTTATCAACTAACCAGTTCAAGAGAATACATTTTCTTGCACAGAATGTAAGGAACTTGCAGAGTGTCTTTTTATGTTTATCTATAACCATGTCATCATATATTCCAAGCAACATGTGTTTTGGACAATAGCCAATATTAATAGATAAGATAGCATTAAGTTCTTGTTCAACCATAACCCAGAACTTCTGAATCTCCTTACAAGACCAGAAACAATGAATAAGATCTCCTTCCTCTGTTTTACATTTCGGGCACATTGGTGAGCAGTCTTTTTTAAACTTGTGCCTCCGCGAAGGAGAAATGTGAGCTCTGTGCAAAATTTTCAACTGCATTGCTTTCACTCTGTTACATATGCTTAGGGTCTCTGCATTCTTCCATGCTTCCTTCCATTGATCATCTGTGATTTGTATATCAAGTGTCCTTTCCCATGTCCTCTTCAATAAGTCCGTATTTGAAGATCCACAATCCTTGAGAACCTTATAAAAAGAACTTGTAGAACTGTTCATTTGTGAAAAAAGCTGTCTCTCCACAGCTGAAATGTCCCGATTTGTAAGCAGAGTAGTGTCCTTCTTTACAAAGTCTCTCAACTGTAAATAACGAAAAAAGTCCTGTCGTGGAATGCTGTACTTGGTGGTTAATTGGTCAAATGACATTAAAGTGTCCCCTTCGAATAGATCGTGTAAAGTATTAAGACCTTTATGTGCCCAAACTTTAAAATTTTGGTCTACAGTCCCCGGCAGGAAGTCATAGTTATCACAAATAGGAGTAAAAGTCGAGGTAAGTTGGGGTCGACCCTCCAAACGCCTGATAACTTTCCATGCCTTGACAGCATTAATTGTGATGGGATTACTACAAGCGACTTTCAAGGACTTAAACTTTTTAACAAAGAGCAGATTTATTAAAGGAAGTTTACTGAGTGAACTTTCAATATCAAACCACACTGTTCTGGACCCTCTATGCACCCAGTCAGAAATGTAACGCAAGTGAACACTTAACTGATATCTCCGTATATCCGGAAGGTCAAGACCTCCCACCGAAGATGGAAGCATTAAAGTTGAAAGTTTTATACGTGCTCTTTTTTTAGCCCATATAAAGGAACTAAACCAACCATTTAATTTCTTAATAGTTTTGTGTGTAAAATTTAGTGGAATCATTTGAATGGGGTAAAGTAATCTTGGAAGAATATTCATCTTCAGGAGGGAGATCCGTCCCAACCAAGAAACAGGAAGAACATTCCACCTTTCTAAGTCTAACCGAATGCGATCAAAAAGTGGAGGAAAGTTTACTTTATACATCTGTTCAAAGGAGGGGGTAACATTAATGCCCAAATATATTAAACCCTCGGGGGCCCATCTAAATGGGAAGGATGGTAATGTTTGGGGTACTTGTTTTAAGCTGCCTATAGGCATTGCCATTGACTTATCATAATTAATTTTATATCCTGAAAAAGTACCGAATTTGTCAATTGTGTCTAGAAGAGCTGGAGTAGAGGTATCAGGATTCACCATGAATATCAAAATATCATCGGCATATAGGGCAATCTTATGTTGATTATTTGCTATTGTTAACCCACAAATTTCACTATTTGTTCTTACTGCTTCTGCCAACGGTTCAATTATCAAAGCAAATAAAAGAGGAGATAGAGGGCAGCCTTGCCTCGTCCCCCTCCCAACCTCGAATGTAGAGGAGCGGCATCCGTTTGTCAGCACGGCACTAAGAGGTTCACTATACAATAACTTGACCCACTTAATAAAGTGCTCACCAAGACCAAATTTATGTAACGTATGAAATAAGTAAGGCCATTCGATGCGGTCGAATGCCTTCTCCGCATCTAGCGAGATCACAAGACCATCTACTGACTGCTGCTTAGCAAACTGGATCACATTCAACAGGCGACGCATGTTATTGACAGAGTTGCGTCCTACAATAAAGCCTGTTTGGTCATCCTTTATTAGAGTGGGGAGAAGGCATTCTAACCGTGTTGCTAATATTTTAGAAAGAATCTTCAGATCTACATTAAGTAGTGAAATAGGTCGGTATGACGAACAATCCTCCGCTTGTTTACCTTTTTTCAAAATTAAGGATATATTCGCTTCTCTCATGGATCGTGGCAAATGGCCTTTCACAAACGAGTCATTGAGCATATTTAGTAAGGGGTCAACTAATAAATCTCTAAACTCTTTATAAAATTCAGTACTAAGCCCATCTGGGCCAGGTGCTTTCCCAGACTGCAAACTCTTTATGGCTTCTAGAACTTCATTTTTAGAGATAGGAGCATTAAGGGAAGTGGTCTGATCCTCTGATAAACTGGGTAGGTTGAGGGTGGAAAAGAAAAGCTCTGTGGATTGTGTTGTATCTCCATCTAATTCTGACCTATATAAATTCTCAAACCATTCTTTAAATGTATTATTAATACATAAGTTGTCTAGAAAACGTTTACCGCTACTATCCACAATGGAGAGAATAGACTGAGAGTCCGATTTTTTCTTTGTTAAGAATGCTAAGTATTTCCCGACTTTATCCCCATGTTCATATAGTTTCTGTTTGGCAAAACGAATTTTCACTTCCGCTTGTTTTGTTAAAAGAGAATCTAAGGCAGATCTTAGTGCTGAAATTTCCTTAATCTTACCAGGGGTTGGTTTTTTAATATATAGTCTCTCAGCATCCTTTAGCTTCGATTCTAAGATCTCCTTTTGTTTGGCTTGTCTTCGTCTTTTACTTAGTGTGTATGATATAATAAGGCCTCTAGAAAACGCTTTGGCTGTTTCCCAAAGTAAAGATGGATCTTCGGTTGAGGCAGAGTTAATAGACATGAAAGAGTTAAACTCCTCAGTAAAATATGATATAAAATTATGATCAGCCAAAATGAATGGGTGAAATCTCCAACTATTAGATTTAATATCTTGGTTCCCGAAGGAATATTCAGCAAAAACTGCTGCATGGTCGGATATGGAAATATTACCTATATGGCAAGACAATACATGCTGCAACATATTTTTGGGAGAAAATAAATAATCTATCCTAGTATAACTGCTGTGGGCTCTAGAGAAAAAAGTATACTCCTGTTCTGCAGGATGGCAGGCCCTCCAAATATCTATATAGTCAAAGTCTTCACAGAGAGCCCTAACAGTTTTAGCCTGGGTTGATAATAATGATTTACCTGTTGGGAATTTATCTATAATGGGGCATAAATGACAGTTAAAATCTCCCCCAATAAACAGTGTCTTAACTCCCCACTCTGCTAATTTGGCAAACGCTGTAGTCAGAAAATCACTTGGGTGGCCAGGGGGCCAATAAATGTTCAAAAAAGCAATTTCCTCCCCATATAATACCCCTTTCATAATTAAATAGCGCCCCCTTGTGTCCTTGACAACTTCTGCTAATTGGAATGGTATACCACTCTTAACTAAAATAACTACGCCTCTACTCCTCGAGGTGAAAGATGAGAAAAAGACCTGGCCAAACCCCCCCTGTGATAGCTTAGCATGTTCCTGATCATTTAAATGTGTCTCCTGTAGTAACGCAATTTGTACCCCCTCCTTTTTTAAAAAAGTTAAAACTTTTCTTCTCTTAATAGGTGTATGAATACCATTAACATTCCACGTACACACTTTAAGCTTCAGCATTCCAATTGTATATCGTACATAATGTAATCTAAATGTACAATTTGGACGATGTAGATGTCAGCCAAACAGAAAAGTGGTAAGCCAAAAGAAAAAATAAAATAAAAAGAAATTAACATATATAAAGAACTTGAACAGGAATTACTGAACACTAACGAAATTACACACTTTACCTCCCGTTGCATAACGTGA
The DNA here is from genome assembly GCF_003368295.1 of Carassius auratus. Lineage (NCBI taxonomy): Eukaryota > Metazoa > Chordata > Actinopteri > Cypriniformes > Cyprinidae > Carassius > Carassius auratus. Next base: position 40,200 of record NW_020524073.1, on the reverse strand, counting down.
GTCCCAGTGAAAAGAGGTCCCCTAACGACGAAAGGAAACGAGGAAATATCCAACCAGAACGTCAAGCGGTAGTGCCACAATCAATGACCACACCACTTAATAAACAATTTAGTAAGCACACGTTTCAATGCCTCAATTAGATGTTCAATATTTAAACCCGCACCAGTGTATGATAGTCTTCAACGCATACCATGTAACGTTACATGGGCAATCAAGTGTTACCAACAGGCTCCGCATCCAGAGAATTTAGGAACGCCTCGACAGCGGTCGGCTCATGAAACACTTTCACCGAGCCACGGATGTTCACCTTGAGGAGGGCAGGGTAAATCTGCCTATATTCCGCGCCTAGGGACTTTAGCCGTTTCTTAACTTCGTCGAACATCCTGCGCTTGCGAAGGACAGACGCAGAAAAGTCCTGAAAAAACATCACAGTGCTGTCTCCAAATTTCAAAGGAGAGCCTTTTATCCCCAGCTCCCGCGCAGCATTTAACACTCGCTGTTTGTCTTGAAAGTTGTGGAACCTCACTAAGATGGGTCGCGGTCGCTGAGTAGAAGAAGGTTTGGGGGCGAGTGATCGATGCGCTCTTTCTAGCTTTATTCGACCCGCTTTCGAAGCAATACAGAGAGTCTTAGGAAGCCATGATTCGAAAAACCGCGTCGGGTTGTCACCCTCCACGCCCTCAGGTAATCCAACAATACGGATATTCTTCCTCCTTCCTCTGTTTTCAAGGTCTTCAGCCCGTTCTCCCATGTCCTGTACAAGTTTCTCGAGGGACTGCAGTTTAGCCTTGATCGGGGTTACCACATCTTCCATTGCAGATATCCTCGTTTCCGCTTCAGTGATCCGCTTATTATGCTCGTCTAGTTCAGAACGATGTAGTTGTAACAGCTGCGATATCGGGTCCATTTTTTCATCAATGAGCTTAGAGATATTGGCTGTAATCTCCGCAACCGCGTCAGAAAGCGGAGACCCGGGCGAGCTCGTATTAGCATTAGCAACGTCTGCTCGCTCATCGGCCTCGTCAGAACTGTTGGTAATAGGCGTTTTCTTACGTGGCATGCTCTCTGTTTGCCTCAGAAAGTAGTTATTTATACTCATAATGGCAAACACAAGACATGAGCGTGCTAAAATTATAATATTCGGGTTGTAATAGTAGGAAGCTTAAAAAAGACACTACCGCTCAACTACACACAGCCTTCCTTCAAGCCGCCATCTTGAAAACCGGCGTTATTATTTTAACCAGTGTGTTAAAACAAACCCAAAGAAATAAGCATAATATATACATGTAATACATAAAAACAATATATATACACATACGTAAACATCTATACAGAAACATACACATATTTATGTGTGTGTGTGTGTGTGTATTATAATGATTTAACATAAAGATAGATATATGATACATATATTTTATACATATCAAATTAACACATAACATATAGACATACACTAAAAATGTGTACGTATGTAAGATCCTATAAGCAGGAAAAATATCCTCATCCTTGAGCCTGATTACATAAGATGTATGAAATGCACAAAGGAAATCTCTTCATTTTTTCCTTTCTCTCTAAATAGAGTGGCCTGCGTGAGTGTGAGAGTTCATGCATAAGCGTGTGTGTGTTTGCCACGTAGGAGTACAATACCCCAACCAAGAATATGGAGCTCAGAATAAAGGACAAAACCAAAAGCAGGAGAGAGAGTGAAAATGTGGCTGTGCTCTGCTAAAAAGTTTTTTTTTCTTTTTTTCTGAAAGCCGACAGACGTTGAGGCTTCAGAGGCAAGTCTTTCATCATATTCCCCTTAACTTTAGATCAATCTAATTTAGTCATTGTTTACATAAACACATTAGATATTCTTTAGCCTATTCACACCTCCAAACATGTAAGTCTACATTTGAAACATATTTTGGAGAATGATATTTCTAAAATTACATAAAGTTGATTTCTAATTACAGACTAGAATAAAATTGATACCTGCAGAATCGCAACATGCAAAGAAAATGTGGATTTTTACTAGGAAACCACTGGTGTATATGGAGACAATAACTGTTGCTATAAATGTGTGAAGTTGTTTTGCTTCTCTTTCTGCCCAGACATTCACGACCGAGTCTAAATGACAGCTTGTGTGAACTGAATTCATTGAACACGGTGTATAAAAATCACACAGGCCATGAACTACCACATAAATGTGCAGATGGGAATGAAATGCACATGCATGGGGCTGCTGCACAGCTGATACTAATCCACTAAATAATGATAAAATATGGATCTCACTAAATGTGTCATTTTAACACTGTCGGAAACAGAACTCACGAGACACTACACCATGGGAGTTTTAAACATATGAAATTTATATACATAGTCCATTCAGTTGAGCAACACCAGAAAAATAAATGCCCATTCATAACAACTGCTACACCACATTGCGTTTTTAATGGAATGTGCTGAATAATGCTTCCAAGCATGCCATAAAATTAGTTATGGATGTATATCCTAGTGATGTGGAGCAGGCAGCTGCAATGTGATATATAATTTTTTTTTCCTGCCATATGCCTCTTCAAGCTGCTTCAGAGTGCAATATAATGATTGCAAAGTAAATACTGGACTATAATGATATTATCACACTAATGAATGCATTATTAGGGTGTACCATGCAGACAATGTACTGCCACATAGGTAAAATACCCTGCAATTGTAAATTTAGTATAATAAACTGGTAAACTTAAAGTCTGCTAAATTGGAACAACTAACTAATAAATGCATTTTAACTATGCAGAAGAAGTGCTGAAGTCCAACTGAAGATATACTAAAATAAATTTGATTGTGCTGTGGAAAGATTTCAAGTATGCTTCAGGTACACTTTAAACATCTTACATTTAAAGACCGAGATTATTCAAAGATCACACAATCCTCATCAATATTGACATTAAAACACTTTTTACGCTTAATATTAAGAAATGTGCATTGTACACAAGTACTACTACAAATATAGTCTAATTCTAATTTTTATGTTAGTAATTTTCGAGGTGATATGTCAGTCAATATGTTAATAGATTTTTTTTTTTACGGTTATGATGATACTTAAATTAAAACATACTGTTGAAAAAAATAAATAATGTGAGATAAAAAAACAACAAACAAATACAAGAACACAACATTAAAAAAATGTCTAAATACTGATGGTGTGAATATGCAAATACCATAACACTATATACACATTTTAATATCCCAAACACATGAAAACATGTATACTAATGTGCTAGAAGCTAACACGTTAAGCAAGAAGACTTCACAATTAAGTAATATCTTAACAATAGCGAATACTTTCACATGCTCAATTTCACAGCTCAGTTTTCACATGCCGTTTAAAAATGATTACATTCTTGATAATTTGTGTCATTGTAGACAGTCACTACATGAAGCATCACATTTTTTGGGGGACTCAAATTTAGTATATGCCATGTGTCAAATAAGATTATAGGACAAAATATTGACTAAATTTAAGGCACATTTTCATCAAACCATAAACAATGAGTAAAACTGTAAAAATCTCAGTCAAACATCTAGGCGGTTGACATAGATTAAAACATTTGAAAGGTGTTTTCTCACACAGCTAATGTTAAAAAGTCTGATGTTTAGCAGTAATTCCTGACATTACCCAGCGATGTTTACTGCATGGCCTGTGTTTATCAGTACTTCTATGGAGGTCCGTTCCCTCTCTGTTCCTACCCAATCAATGCCACCCAATATACATATGAACGAAACTTATGTACACACAGGTGTTGTTTTTTTTAATTCAGAGAATTTGAAAAGAGCTGGCCGTGCAAGCTTTATTATCCCCCAATGTGGGTAAAGATAGCACTAAATGCACAGGAATTTGGGACTAATCCTGAACTCTATTTAATTAATCTGAGGTCAGTTGAATCTACAGTATGTCGGAACAAATACTTTAATGGAAAATAATGAGCTCACTGTTGGTCTGTAACTAAGGACACAGGGACTGATGCTAACAGTAAAAACAAGAATATTATGGAATATTATTACAATATAAATTACTGCTTTTCATTTTCATACATTTCAAAATGTAATTTGTCCCTTTGATGGCAAAGCAGAATTTGTCATTTGATTCTACAGAAATCTACTATTTCAATTACTGCCAAAGAAAAGGGGTTTTCAACAAGAGCTTCATGACCCCTGGGGAGACTTCTACAATTATTATCATTTTTTATAAACAAAGCGACAAAATACAATAAACACCTTTATATAGTATAAGATAGAGGTCCAAATGCGTGTCTCTCTCCTATTTCTACAATAAGACACCCTTCTCTTCTCTGAACTATAAACAGTCTAATTTCTCTCATCTGGGATTTTGCTGATGTCAGGACAGCACATATGGAAGAACACATGCTTCTGATTAAGAAACCAGTTGATGAGTAAATACTATCAAAGTAAGACCAGATCCATGGTCATTCAGGTTCCCCCTCTATCTTTACTGTCCTGCATATTTATTTAAAGTCACAACTAGCACTTTTAAACTATAACCATTATCAAACAGTTTTCCAAATCACCCCATTCTAATGTATGGAAAACAGGAAAGCCCCACCCCAAACTCATGCTATTGGTCGAGCCAGTGTTGCCATGTCGAGACACCCAAACAAACAAAGCAATGTGGAAAGTATACTGCACAGTCACACTTTTTAGGAATTTCAATCCATTTAAATTTTTGGGAGAGGAAATAACACAGCAGCAGCTGTAAAGCTTTGAGCAAGTACACTTGAATTAGAGACCGATGCTATACTAAGTATTACTGAGATGCAGTACTATTACTGGGTTTCTTCCGTACTGAAATTGCACATTAAACGTCTAAAGAAAAAAATATTTTATCACAATTACATGTTACTGTTACAATATAATTCCTTTTTACCAGTTTAATTTTACCAGTAAAACTACAAAAACTAAAATTGGTGCATGCATTACATAGATCAAAAGCAAGACATTTATAATTTTTATAATATAAAAAAAAACAAGTAGAAAACTTATTTTATATTGTAATTTCATGATATTTTTAATGAAGTCTTTGTGAGAATAAGAGATTTCTTAAAAAAAAAAAGAAGTGTGTGTAAACACCAAACATTTGAACATTAGTGTAATAGTGTAACTCACTAATCATGAATATTAGTGTATCATCACCACAACTTGAGAAAATGCTATATTATTACAAAAAGTGGCTGATGTTTTTTTTTCGTATGTGGGCCCGAAGTGAACTGTCAGATCAAAAATGTTCCGTAACAAGATACTCGGGATGAGAGCAAGTTTTTGTAGCAATAAAAAACTAATCTGATAGCTGATATTAAAATTTTCTCTTGAAGATTATTACAGATAATTCACAATGTGACCATACAAAAGTTATTACTATAAAAACTTAAATATTTGCAAACACTTCAATGAGTTTATCATGACTGCAAACCACACTTACCATCTAATCTACAAGCCAAAGCAAATCATGCTGGCTTGTACATCAGTTCTCTTGCTGCTCTTCTGGTCATTCGACACCAAAAAACTATTTTTACATGGAACATCACCAAATCATTTACTTTCACTGTCAAATATCTATCTTTCTGAAAAACTGAATTCTAATAACAGCTATTTTGTGATGCAGATCTGGATCTGGGAGAAGAAGAAAATATATATATATTTTTTTTTAATTTGTCAGTTGGAGAGTTGCTATAAACGAATTGGCTTAGCAATCTTACACAACTTTTAAGAGATGCTGCTGCTAAAAATATAAAAACTGAGCTTGTTAAACTCAGTGAATGACAGCTGCCTGGAACCACATGCAGTGATGATTTAGGAGTCACAAAACACATCAAAAGCTCCCTTAACCAATATAATACCCAGTGTTTTGCGGTCATGTAAAAACTTACATCATCCTCAGGGGTGGAATTCGGCAGTGTCATGGCAACCACAGGAGATGCTGTTACTGGTGCAACAACAGAGACTGTTCGGTCCTGAGCCAGTGTTGGCACGGTGACTACATGTGTGGGCACCGCCTGAGGCGTCTGAAGCTGGACAACCCGCGTAGGCTGAGACAGCAGCATTCGCTGACCTGCAAGAGAAACATACTGTTTATACACTTTACCATTCAAATGAAGCAAGAAATGTGCTGAGTGCAACTCATTGCTATTTTTCTTCATTAATCTCATTTTAATCAAAAAAGGAAACAGTTGGGCTAAGCACCATCCTTCACCCGGAGCCAAACACATCACCTCCAGGTAACGCAGACAAACACAATTTGTCAGGCGTGACGGGTTGCTGTTGGTGTTGAGTTAAACGAGAGGAATTTGCGGTGGCTCCCCAGCAGGGGTCATTCCGAACGACTTCCACTCTCTCAGCCACCCACTGACTTAACCATCAGGCTCTCAACAAACTACAATTAACCTCGCTCCAAAACTCTGCGGATAGCCAGAAAATAATTATTGCAGCAGAACGCAATCAGTTCAAAGTGCACTTCCACAATCGTTCGCACGGATGGATTCAATACATATGTAAGCTGCTTGTGGCAGGTCTCTCTTTTCGCAAAAGGCTTGTTGTTTGGCCACACTATAGAACCAAGTCTCTAGGGGTTCAAATAAGATGGGTACAGGATTCAATTCAGGCTGCTCTTGCCTTCTGCTCTGCTTGTGTTTTCTAGGTGTGTGAGGTAAAGGTTTATATTTTATATAATATGTGGGTTAATTTGGCGACTGTTGATTAATCTATTTGTACATTAACACATTTATTTTTAGTGTATTCTGTGTTGATTTGTATACCAGACAGGTCATTCACATCAACTTCCATTCTGCTTTTTTCTAGGGCAAGCGAGAAGGTACACTGTACTGACACAAAAGGATGCAGGAGCAGTTCAAGAACAATTCCCTGCATGAAGATAGACTTTAAAATGAGACGCCCACCAATAGCACAAACAAAAATTGACGCCTAGTGCCATCTGCTGGTTTTTTGTAAGCATGCAGCGAGAGCTGCAACACAACCTAAAATACACTACTCATTACAACATGCAACAAAAACCTGATCAACAAAAATAATAACACGATCAAACAAAAATAATAAAAGGGAGCATACCAAGACTTCCTTTACATATCAGACTTTATCATACTGAAGTGTGGCAGGTTGGCTTTCTTCATTACCTGTAGGGGGTGCTTGTTGAATGGTGACCGGTGGAGGTTTTACTACAGGCAGAACTGTAGTCCGAAGAGGCTGGATGATGATGGTCTTAGTCTGAAGATGGGGGGCCGCAGCATGTGAGATGGGTACCGTGGTAATAAGCGGTTTAGGCTGAATGGAAACCTTGGGGCTAAACTGAATGGGCCTCTTCGCTGGCTGGAGAGGCTTTGCTGTGTGAACAAATGTATCATCTTACTATAAATTGAAGATGAATGATTCAAATAAGGACATTAATGTTCTTCACATACCTTTTGACTGACTGGTCCTCTTGGAAGGCTTCGTCTCAGCAGGCGCCTCAGCAAAGCCACTTGAGTCAGAGCAGACAGACAGCGGAGAGGGCTGAGAATGCCACGAGACTGGAGACAGTGCCTCATCCTTAACAAAAAAGAATGTAGACTATAAGAAGACTTTAGCGAGTATAGCAGCATAAGGTAGGAATATCATGAAAAGCCGTCAGTGCCCTTACACAGAAAAAAAAAAAAGAGAACTGAAAGTGCACTCAAGCATGGGAATCCTGGGGTGTGAATCCAGATGGTCCAGACGTCTACGTATCATTACTTAACTGTTTGCAGACTTTGCACGTATCACACAACTGATCTATGAATGCATAAATACCTACAGAACACCTGTGATACCACCCACTACTAACTTATGTTTTAATGTGTATTCAATCATTGCCTTGCTAGTTATAACCGGTCATGTGTGTCATGTTTCTCTAAACATGTTACAAATAGTTAAACTTATAAAATATATCTATTTCCCTGCATTTAGTTTCATTCGCCCATCCATCTATTTTCAGAAAGCAATAACGTGCTTCCTATACGTTTATATGTCCCTTTGCAGGATGTTGCATCATTCAACAGAACACCACGTGTTAACATTCAGTGTATAATAAGCAAACTATAACAAATACATGTCATGTTACATAATACATTAACTTCAAGACTGTGAGGTGACACTAAGATTCTAGTGTTAAGGATTTCAATAAAACAATGTGTATTTGTCAAAGTGACATTATAGCTCTTTGAAACCTTGAAAGGGCCTAGCCATTTTTGAATACACATATTTCAAAATAAGACTGGAAACTTCTCAATGTGAGACTGATTAATTAGTTTGATGATGTGCTGAGAGCTGATTAAGACATTCATTAACACGCTGTAGTCTTAATTAGACACCTAATTCACATGGGTGTATGTGCGTGTCTGCCCTCCTGATCTCTGAACTACAGCAGCTGGCAGGATCACTGAAGCTCAAACACACTCCATCTGCGCCTCTGACTGATCCAGTCAATAAAAAAAATAAAAGATTTTGTGTGCATATAACAACAACAACAAAAATTTAATAAAACAGATTTTATTTTAAATTGTACGAAATTATATTTGATGGATCTTATGTTACAATTGTGTCTCATTAACTATTACATGTATCTTTGCATATTGATACATTTAAAAAGTGCAGGTTAGTTTCTCTGTGATTGTGGAGTCCAAAAACACTGGACATTTTTTTAAATCACTCCCTGACAAATAAGATGCAAATTTCAGTGAAAGGACTGTGTATTTGTTTTAGGGTGGAGCTTGACTCACATGTGTGGAGCACGGTGAGTGGGGCTCCACTGACGCTGGGGAGGACACTGAACTGAGTGTGTGGTTTGGTGACAGCGAGTCCACAGTTAAATCACCATCTGTGAGAGCAGATAGATTGAAAAAGGATAGAAAATGCTTTGGTACATTTCACTTTGCTAATACTTGAAGCAATTCTCAGAAATATTTAGTTACTTTGAATATATTGCTGCTGTAGACATTTAGAACATTTGAAAAGATTGCCAAATCCACTGAAAACGTAAAAATATTACCTGATCGAGGGCTACTGTTTTTCCAGCCATCTGAGTTCCACGCTGGGGGCTCAATGTCAAAGTTCAGGTCAGGGACAGAGGTGTCCTAATACAAAACAGTTCCAAAATCCTTAAATTGCTTACATTTTTTTTTTACAAATCTCTGGTTATAGCTACAGCCAAACCCAAAAAAGTAATGAAAAAACTTGTTAGTCTTTAAAAGATGCAATCTGGTTTTCAAAATGCAATTCGAAAAAAAGGGGAAAAAAACATATGTAACATATTTTGACAGATCATCTTTGCAGGGGTTTGACTCACATAGCCTACACTTTCCACCAGAGCGTCCAGAAGCTCATCAGCATCCCCAAGATCTTCCAGCTCATCAAACAAACTGATATCTACACAAGTAAAAAACATTGTTGTGAATTTAAATATGTCTGAGGGCAGATGGATGTAAAACAAAGAAGTAAAGCCAACAAACCAAGTGCTGAAAGCATGAGCGCAAGACAGGAAATCAAAAATGTATCGATTTCATAATCTTTTGAGTTGTGGGTTTGTAACCAGGTCATACTACCTGCAAGAATTCACACTGAGGTGTTATGTAACAAGTAATTTGGTTTCAATTCCAGTTTCTTTTATATGTGTTAACCAAACCCTAAATGACATACTATTATTTACTAGTAACCGTTGTATTGACAAAAGTACAACGAACTATACTGATTAATATGAATATAAATATTATATGGACATGAACACAAAGTAGCCTAATCCAAAATAAATGTGTAATGACAAAAACTTAATTAAACGATGCTGTAGTCACAATTCATATTTTACCATGTTTATATTTTTGATTTAACTAACGTACATTTTAAAACCGAAGCCATAAAAACAAGACTGCGGATGTGTGGTAGACAGGTTCACCAGTCAGTCATCTAAGTTACAGCAAATGAGAAATGACTACCGGTATATACATATAAGTCGCTTCATAAAGACACTATTTACGTATAACACATTACTATAAGTAAATAATACAGAGGTTGGCGTTTATAGCGAGCGACAGGCGCAGTGATGGATATTTCTAGAAAGCGTATCTTACCCCACTCTCCATCCTGATCGATGGACATATCCCCCGCTTCCTTATTCAATATGGATGGATTTACGAAATCTAACATTAAATCTGACGACATTATGCCACGAACACATTAGTAAGGATTAAAAGTGAGTCAGATGAGTAACACTATCGCTGAGTTCTGAGTGATGTTGTAAACACTCGCTTTTCCCGATTCTGATGAAACTACATAACAATGCTGCAAGTACACGTCTAGGTTTACGGTAACTCTACGGGTGCCGGACTGGGTCATACACAAGCCTTCTTGTAGCCGGCTCGTTTTTCATCTCTACACCACATGGTGGTAGTAGACAGTCGGTCTTCCAGCAAATTCGTTCTCATTAGACTCATTTTGCCGAATCGGTTCATTTGAGCAGTTAAAGAGCCGGTTCAAAAGCTGTTCCAGATGTTCTTTTCACCATCACGCGGACTGTCAGCGTCTCAGTAAAGACCACATAGCCCCGTTACGGCGCCCCTGTTTATTAATAACATTGTATACCGTAATTTCATGTGTTCCAGTTCCGTTTGTTGAAGTTAAGCTTCAACAAATTTAAAACCTAAATTAGGCCTAATTTGCATTCAGGTTAACAATAATCTCTTTTTCACATTGTGACAAAAACCAACTTACGCGTGCTGACAAACCTAATATAAACACATTTCCAGTGCGTTTTATTTGTAACATCGGCTCAAATAACTCGGTTGACTCCATATCGGTTCTCAGGTCATAATTCATTCAACGACTCGGACCAATTCTGCCCAGCTCGTGATTCAATTGTTCATCGTTAACAAAAGAACGCTTCATTTGCCAATCCGACATCCTTATTTTGCATTTGACAGGTAAATTATGATGAAATATTAACATGGTGTTTAAGATTTATATAAAAGTGTTCGTGATCGTTTTATTTTTATATCAGAACTCTTTTTTTAACCCAAGCTACTGCTAAGTTTCAATTAAATGACTCGTTTGAATAGAAAACAATGAGCGTGGGCATTTAATCATTAGGGCTATAGGCTACTATGCAAATATGTAGACGTAGTCACTGCTTGAAAGATGACACTTTGACATAAGAAAGAATAATTCTTTATTTGAATGACAAAAGAGCATATAACAACTAACAAGCACAGAAGCTACTAATTATGTCAAACTGACAATAGGAACTGAGCAAAACATGAAGTGAAAATATCTAGGACTATTAAAAACTGTTTTGTAAACCAACCATCTGAACGGGTAGAACAGGTTGCTTATTCATAGGCTCTTCATATTCCTTGTTAAGTTTCTAAATGTCAGAGCATTAGGTCACACTGGCTGCTCTAAAGATCAGGAGAACAAGTGTTCATATCTATAATACTGTCGGTCTTCCCAGGACATTGTCATCTTAACCTGAGGTGGTCTACAACAATCTCAGCTGGATCTGACACTTTACCTATGGCTTGTTCTTGTGTTTTCAAAATCTAAACCTATTTTTTTTATTTGAAAATAAATTTATTTGCTTATTAAAAATTAAATACAACCTTCAAAGATTTAGCACGCTTGGTTCAACGGGTCAGATTAAAATAATATATTATTTTTGCTTCATCGGTTTATGTGTTTATGTGAACATAGGTTAGTTTTTTTTTTTTTTCAAAACAGCCATGCCAAGCACTACGAAAGTGATTCATTCTGAGTGTTTTAAGGTAAAAGCATCCAATGAGAAAAACTCATTTGAGTAAGAGGGTTATGAGTCATTTTTCTCTGTTTCAGCCAATCATGAAGCAGTATGGTCTATTCAGGTTAATTGTGTATAAACCCACCAGCCCCCTCCCAAAAACAGTCTGAGGATTAACAGGTTAATGTACAGTAACACACACGTCAAGAACATTCATTTGGAATGGATTAGAGCTTTGACCACCATGTCTTTGTGTTGCCAGAGGAACTTGCTGGTTCAAAATTGTACTTAATACAACAAACCTAAATCGACAAGCATGCAAAAAAGCATAACCCAACTGAAAGTTAGTTTTAGAGATCAAATATTGAAAAAAAAGCAGCGAGCAATGCGATAAAAGAGCATATAAAAAGCATATAGTACAATTTTAGAGCTTCCTGCTGGAAAATAGATGAAAAGCAATGTATATCTAAAACGGAAGACTTCCTGTCATCACAATCCAAAAAAAATCACCCCTACTCCTCACTTTCTGTGCTGCAATTACACTCGCATCTCTGTGGGAGTTTTCACTCAAGAGAAAGCAGAGGTTTGAATAAAAAAATGGAGGTTAAAGATAGAAAAGAGCAGAAGAGAGTAAGCAAACAGTCATTTGACAAACAGCCCTCTGCTCACTTCATCTTTTGTTTGTGTGATGGATGTCCTCTGAGTTGATAAGCATTGTCTCCTCCAGACGACATCACAAGAGGATCACTTATCATCTCAGCTTGTATGAGGGGAATTTGTGGAGGATTTGGAGAAATTATGAGTGGAGTGTAGAGAAGAAGAACAGATTGGAAAGACAGTATTTGCACATGGGTCACTAGTATCTTGCATAACATGCGTGTGTCAGAAAGATACTGTATGTTACAGTATATCACACACTGACACAAATTTGTTGGTCTTCATCCTTTGGTTTATGTTTGTGTGGATGATGTAGAGTTAGCAGGTGGCCTAGGTCTGGTGTGCTGGGGGTGGGACATGGCTGGGACACATTGTTTGTCTGGATGGGTTCATGAATACAAAGGGATTACTGCATACGGTTTGGCTCACTGACAGCTCTGACTGTGAGTGTGTTTGTTACTGTGTAAGAAAGAGTGTGTGACTGATTATCTTAGAGATAAGGTGGCAAAAGAAACATGGCGTAGGTTAAAAGAGGAAGAAAAAATAAAAACAACAAATTAAATGAAAGGGATAATCCACCCAAAAATTTAATTTCATCTAATTTACTCAATGTCATTTTAAACCTGTATGACTTACTTTTTGTCAAACTTAAAAGATGATTTTGAAGAATGTTGGTAACAAACGGTTTCTGTTCCTATTGAAATCAATTATATTAATGAAAAAACTACAGTATTAAATTGGAAACTGAAACTCCTTGGTTACCAACTTCTTTTGTGTTCAATAAAAAAGAAAGTCATATAGGTTTGGAACAACATGAGGATGAGTAAATGACATCAATTTATTTTTTTGGTGTACAGTCAGTTACACCAAAATTATTGAGCAAAGTGTATAAAAATGTATAAAATGTATTATTAGCAGACAGTTATGCCACAATAAACTGAGTGCAACTTGATTTCTTTTCATGTTTAACCCAAAAATGGCTTAAAAAGAAAAGAACATTAAGAGCATAAAGGAGAGGATAACAAATTGCAAGCCTTACACCATGTGCCATCATTAAGCCCACACAAAGAGAGCAGTGACAAATGACCATTTTAATTCTTCGGTTTGACTTTAATAATTAACATGATCTAATAGACTTAAGAAAGGGGTACAAACAGAAAGTCTTGATTGGTGTGAGATGTGTTGGAAAAAAAGCTATTCATCTTGTTTACCATGGTTGTGTTTGTTGTTGCTTTCTTGAATCTTGGTCATTAACAATGAGGGGACGGAGTATGTGGGGGTTGTGGGGATGGGGTGGGCTTATCCCCAAACCTCAGGGAGGGGCCTTGTGAAGTCACTGGTCATCTTGAGCACTAACCCCACGCTAGTTCAAGACTAGTGAATGCTGGGGACTTCTTAATAACCTTTGGAGGTAGTGAGAGCTCACCCTTGTATGACCCCATACTCTGAGAAAGTCTAGGGGGAATCGCGAGGAGTCTTTGAGCCACCACACAGAGTATAAACAGGCGGACAGACAGATCTCAATCACAAATATAATTATATTCCTGTTTGTTTTCTACGTTAGTTCTTAGAAATTACTTATGCTGGTGTAGTTAAATTGTCAAGTCAATTCAGTCATATTAAATAATATTTTTACAAATTTTTCACACATTTTTAGGTTTCTGCCAATACCTTTTACAGTGTCCAGCTTGGTACTGTTTCTACTGATGGCTGCCTGAATGGTTAAGCATAGCCAGTTAAAACCAAGTCTTACAACACTTCTGGGAAACAAAACCCTGATTCTTTTAACTTTTTTATGTATCTACTTAGTCATTGAGTCATATTAAATAACATTTTATCTGACATTTTTGTGTCCGTACTCAATACTGTTAATTTTGATGGTTGAATGGTTCAGTAATCACTGAAACCAAGGTCTTTGGTTTAGTTAAAATGCATAAAAATAGCAATGCAAGACACTTTGTTCAAAAGCATTTGTCAAATGTAGTTGTAAATGTAATCCACATTTTTTGTTGTTGCATGTGTGCAGGTCAAGTTATAAAGAAAAGTAAAATATATGTTATTACCATTGTTAAACAGCTTGAATGTTATTCTGTAAAAAACACATGCACACATGTGCTAAAGTCATCTGCCTGTGCAGTGTCTTATCTGATTGTTGTCGTTGGAGAAACCCCTCCTCCTGCCTCCCCCTGAGCGGGGCCCCGAGCTAGCAGCAGCGCCGCAGAGTGTAGTTCACTTGGGAAGAGGAATCAAGAGGGGTGCGGAGCTCCTCCAGGACAAGAGCCGACAATAAACTGACTCGGGATGGATACTCACGACACATATTTACATCTCCGTAAGCCGCTGTCTTTCTTCATTTCCTTTTGCTGCTCTTGTGCCATATTATTTACGCAGCTGTCCGTGTAGTTTGCCTTAAATGTCCATGCCCTCGAAAGCGTTAAAACAACTTGGCTGATGAACTTCAGACATATTATAGCCCTATCAATCCGCGTGCTTTGACATCGGTCAGGTGTTCGCGCGGTTTACAGGCATGGTTGGCACTTTAATTGTGTTTATGTAATCGATCGCTCTCAGAGCATGGCTGTTGTGCCTGATTTGTTATTTATTGCTTTTGAGACGGTTTCCAGCAGAGTATAGCATGTACACTTAACATAGAAATGAGTATGGCTTGTATTTCAAAGCAAACATTGTATTTGAACTTTTGCAACGTGTTACAGGAGTGAGTGCGAATTACATTATTCTAAGCAAAGTAAGAAACAACTCTTAACAAGTTATAGTTTTATGGTGTTGAGTGGAAGTCATAAGACTCATGTAAAAAGTTGCCTATCTGTGACACATATTTAAATAGCTTGATGCTGTTAATTGAACTAACATTACATTTTTAAGCCAAGTTGTAATGAATTTAATTGTTTTGATTAAAAACTTGACTGGAAAACGATAGATAAACAGCACATTATTGCATGATAACCTAACCTTTGGGAATCTTAAGCTAATATGACCAATTGGTATAAGCTGGTCCAACATGGTATACCATTTTACACTAGCCATTGACCAGCATGAAACTATCCACAGTTCCACATCTACTAGCTTAAGCTGGATTTTCCTGCAGAGCAAGAATTCAACCTACTGTACATATGCTTTAGAGGTAATATCAGATGTATCACTTATTGTCAATGAACAATATGTACCCAATACAATGTGTTCACTCCTGGTCAGTAGTTTTGTGCAAACACACACACACAAAAATAGAATGTTGTATTAAAGGGGTCATATGATGTGATAACAGTGTTACAAGCTTTTGGTGCATAAAGAAGATCTGTGAAGTTGCAAAGACTAAAGTCTCAAATCCAAGTAGATATTTTTTATAAAAGTTAAATGTCAGATACGCCCTCCTAAAATTTCTTGTTTAAATATGCCCCCACATGTCTATGTCATGATGTGGGAAGATTTGCGTAACACCACCCAAATGTTCACGCAAAGTGAAGTGACAGACACAGTGATGAAGCTTTTATGTGTTTGCAGTACACAAGCCACGGATGGTTAAGACTCCACTGACTCCAATGTGTGACCATCTCTCTCTATATCTCTCTCTCTCTCTCACACACACACACACACGTGCACGCGATGCGCAAAACTCTTCATTTGGACATTCAATAGCAAATACTTTAACTAATAACAAAATATACTTAAAGTAGCCGATTCAGAAGTGCCAGATTGTCGTAGCAAAGTCAGAATGTCCTCCTCTCCTAGGTTCATGAAACAGTCATCCATAAAATGCATTGCTGTTCTGTTGGAACAAGATTCCTTAAAGATTCCTAAATGCATCTATACTTTCAGAAGCACCAAATAAAGTGCTTTTGCTTTCGCCCAGATACACATAGCATCTCCCTGACATGGCTGCTTCAAAACTAACTGCATTTATTGAAACCACCTTAAACTGCATAAACACATTGCATCACACCATTTAGCAATGTCATATGACCCCTTTACTAAGTAGTGTTAAAGCTGTGAATAATATAAAGCTGTATTAATGCATGATGTAATAAAAATGTCAACTAACAATTAATAAATATAGACTTACTGTTAACATACGATTTATTCATGTGCCACCATGATGCCTGGGTTTCTTTAAGAACCAGAAAACACACTAAGAGTTTTGAACTTTGAACGTTAACCAGGTTAACAAGGTTAGATGAATCACAGTTAATCACGTTTTGCTTTCGTAGTGAACAGGTATACACATTCAATTCCTTTTTAATTGCATGCACAGTACACTAAAACTTTTGGCAGAAGTGACTTACATTGCATTTAAGGTATACATTTTATTCATGCATTTCCTAGGAATTGAATCCATGACATTGGTGTTGCTAGCACCATGCCCTACTGTTTAAATTACAGAAATCTTTTCAATGTCAGTGAAGGGGTCATTGAGTTCTCCGTTTTTTGTATCTCTGAAAAGTGCCTATAGCTGACAACATTCCTCCACCTTTAACAATGCAAACTCACTCTGCAAGTCCAAAGACACAGAAAAAAAAATGTATTACAGTCGTCAGGCAGGAGTGGCTGGGAGACCTTTGTTATTGCCAGCTGTACACATGCTTTCAAACAGCTCACAGTGTTTCTGTAGATTTCCGATATGTGCTTTAGGCTTTCAACATGTGACTCACTATGCAGCCTTGCCCTTACCATCACTTTCATGGCTAGGAGAATCAAAGAAGCTCAACCAGGAGAAACAGAGGATATGTAGTCCACGAGAAAAGAACGTATAGGAAGAGTGAGTGTATACTTTTTGCAAAAGTTAGCCTGTTAGTTATTAGATGGTCCAAGTTAAACCCTTTCAGGATGATACAAAAGCCACACAAAAATCGAATTTTATCTTTAATGGAATTAAAATGAAATTATTATTGAGATTAGACCATTTTAGCAGCAGTTTAACAAGTCTTACAAACTGTAATAACCCTGTATAGCTGCTGTAGATGAATGAACTAAAAGAGATGCTGTTCTGGCCTTCAGCTTCTGTTAGCTCCGTGTTCTGGATTTATAGTCCTTCTGGGGTAATATAATTCTGGGGTAAAGTAGACTGGAGCAAGGGTGGATATCTATTTTGATCTGTGGATGCGTTCATGCCCTGACTGCTTCCCAGAGGACATCCTGCTTTGAAATGTTAGATGTGGACCCTTATATCACAGTGGCGGGGTTGAACTGTGAACATTTAGTTATGAGTCTGTAAGATTTTTTTAATATAAATAAATAAAAAATAATATTTTGTGTTCATCAATACTACATTTATGTGATCAAACTTGCAGCAAGCAAGCAACAAACCGTTTTCTTTTTGAATATTTTAAAATATAATTAATTCCTTTGATGGCAAAGTTGAATTAGCAGCAACCATTACTCCAGTCTTCAGAACATTTATTTGATACAGAAATCATTTGCAACAAAGACTTCACTTCTGGTTTTCTAAACCAGGGGTTCTCCAAACTCTCCATGAAGTACCCCCAGCACTGCATCTTTTGTATGTCTCTGAGAACCACTGTCCTAGACCTTTGAACAGCAATGTAGACATATTGAGGCTGAAGGCTTATTATAGATGACAGAAGATAATAATATTTAATGAATAATGTTTTAACCTTTACTGACACAGATTTTCTTAAAGGACACATGGTTAGGTTTATGGAAAGAATAAGTTACTGTAAGAGAGATATCAGTGATTGTTTTGTTAGCAAAAGAAATGCATGAAGATAGAAAACCCAATACAGCTGTTTTGGTAATGTGGCTCTTAATATTTCTTCAGGCAGCTCCAATTGTGTCAATCTTCTGTGATCGCATCTCTCGTTTCAGTCTAACTGATCCATGTGGGGCATTGCTTTTATAGGACGACATATTAAAGAGGCTTTTTTAGGTTCACCCTGAAGGCATTCTGTCATGAAGGCAGCTCTCTCTACTGCTTGGCTGTCTTTCAATGAAGCTGTAATGGCATCAGGATTGATATATTGTATATGCTTTTAATGCATCACTATATTGAAATATCTCAAAGCTTCTTTTTATTCTTTTCTGCACGATTGATTTGGCTCAAAATCCCCTTTAGTGTGTGTGCATGTGTGAAAGAGAGCTGTTATTGCCACTACACTGCTTTAATAGAAGCACTGATGTGCCCATCATTCTGTGATATTATGGTCAGTTATAGAGTGTTCTTGATAATCAGATGTACTGTAGATTTACAGTAATGTTAATTTTTTTAAATCTAAACAAATAGCTTTTTTATATGTTGAACCTCATATTCACTGAAGTGCACTTCATCCCACTTCAACAGGTGGCTCGCCTGGGCTGATATATTTAATGACACTCAGAGCCTCTGTCCGGGCAGACCGTGGCCTTTGCAGAAGGAGTTTTGTCAAAGGCGAGAGAGGCTGATCTTTGTGGCAGTAAACGGTTCCTGCTGGATTCAGTGGTTGATAATCCGAGTAATCCCATAAACCAGCAGACTCCTCCCTGCGGATCCTCCTCCTACGGCCGTCCTGTTTCACTCATATCCCATCTGTTCCATCAGCGGAGTGAGTCTTTGTGCTCTGCTGTGCCTGGTGAGGTTTGGTCGAGTGGTGCTCGCAGTCATGTGGCATCCGGCGGCGTTGCCTCTTCAGGGTCAGAGTCACGACAGAGAGGGTGGTCACTACAGCCACTGTGAGTATCTGATAAAAAGATACTCCTGTAATTCTTACTTCCTGTACGTTCCCAGGGACAGCATGGCTGGTGCATCGTAAGGGAAGATCAGACGATTGTGCTGTTGGAAACAGCTGGATAAAAAAAATATTTGACTGATTTCAAAACTGTCCATACATATGTGCATTTTAGAGATGTGTTGGTGTGTCTTGTGGTTCATTGTCATGAGTAAAGAAGCTGTCATATCATTTGTTATTTCTAAGCAAGGGAATACAAATTCTTAACTGGAATTCGTTCTGGAATTGTTTTCATATTTCCAAATGGAATTGGGAAAATTATTTTTAAACAGGTTTCCTGATTTTTTGGTCTGCAGTTGGTTTGACAAATGGATAGTCCCACCCCAAATTCATGCTGGAGACATGAGTATTTCTAACTGCCAAATCTAACCTATAAAAATACTTTTGAGTGGCATATCTAATAGTCAGGTTGATTCAAACATCTTTAATATTTCTTTCACAGTGCACATGGTGAAAGTTTACCAAGAATGCATTCATTATTTTGTAATAAAAAAAAATCAAATCAAATTTATTCCTGTGGTGTTAACATTGAATTTCCAGAAGCCAATACTCCAGTCTTCAGTTTAACATAATACTTCAGAAATCATTTGAATATCCTCTGTTTGTGCTTAAGACATATTTCTTCTATTATTATTATCAGTGTTGAAAACAGTTAATATAAAACCTAATCTTTTTGTTGAAACTTTTTTTCCAGGATTTTGATAAATAGAGAGCTCAAAAGAACAGCAAGAAATAGAAATCATTTGCATCTTTATACATGTTTTTACTGTCACTTTGATGCATCCTTGCTTAAAAAAAAGATAAAAGTATTTATCTTTTTCCAAAAATGTCATATATGTTATGAAATCTATTTGTTGATTTGACACTTTAGACACTTGCTTTGCATGTCAATTGTAGCTTGTGTGTAATTAATGTGTACCCTCTGCTCTCAGCTTTTGGCAGTGAGAGTAATTGGCAAGGCTCTGTTCTCTAATGCTGTTCAGCTGTTATAGATCAGGGTAAGGTGGCACTGGAGAATTGCAGATATTTTAGGAAAGTCTGCTTGGATCAATCTATTTCAGTATATCCCTTTATATCTCACACACTCGGGGTACTTCACCCCCTCACTTCTTTGCTTTTCTTCTGTTTCTCTGTGACAATAGTTCTGTCGAGGGACGTTTGTGTGTGTGGGTGTGTGTAAACTGACAAGGACAAACTCCCATTTGATCACACAATAGAAAGCGGTGACGGAAGTTGTCGCCGCCAATTGACAGTCACTATCTGTTGTTCTTTCTCTTTCTGTTTCTATCTTTCTTTAAGAGGTGTCAATGTAATGTTTAAAACTTTAATGCAATAATGACATAGCATGTGAGCCTGCATAGAAGTTTGCATGTGTGCCTCATTCTTCAAATTAATGTAACATATGATTACATTAATTAAGTTTGAAGTACATCTAGGTGTCTTTAATATACCATAATATGTTGTTTGGTAAATTACAGCTGAAATAAAAGTATTTAGACATGCTTTAACGGATTCATCAAGGCCTCTTAATTCTAGCGATGATAAATCTTAAAGGGATAGTTCACCCAAAAATTTGAATTCTGTCATAATTTACTCACTCTAATGTCTTTCTAAAGTTGTAAACCTTCCTTCTTCTGTAGAACACAAAAGAAACTGTATTTCACCATACTTTGAAAGTCAAAACAACACTAGACCACATTGACTTTAATTGTATGGACAAAAAAAAGAAGAATCTTTTTGGGATGAATTGAAACACTGACTGTGAGCTTGACTCTATCATCAGTACCTGACCTCACTGATGCTTGTGATTCCCTGTAGCTTCATTCCAAGGTATGTAAACACCTTTCCAGAAGAGTGGCAGCCGTTAGGGAGGACAAGTATTAATGCCTGGTTTTGTGATAAAGAAGCACATATGGGTGTGGTGTCTGGATGCTTTATTCAGTGTGTTTAATTTTTGTATCGGTAGTTATGCAAAACAATAGTCTGGGTTGTGATTGGCTGTAGGTTAGGGTTAAGTTCAGTATTAAGGAAAACATCTTTTTAGGGTCTTTGATCATTGCTGAGATTATCTGGATGGTCTTTCAACATTGTTCAATATATTTGATGTAAACACTAGAGACAGAGCCCTCTTCGTCTTAATTTTTCATCCTAATCCTTCCTTTTCCAGTTCTCTTTGATTTCTTTTCACCTTCCTCTTTTGCTGAAGTTACTTGAGGCTATGTGTAGGGCTGACTACACTGTGGTTTCTCACATGTCTTATGCTGCTAGATCCCATTTGTAACCTAACATCTAGTCTCCTTTGATAACATTTTTTATGTGTGTAGGCTGGTTGTTGCATTAAGGAACTTTAAAAAAGATTTCTTTAACTTGTTAAATCAGTTTAAATGTTACCACACTTTAAAGGGTGAAATGTTCATTTTCACTTAATCTCCTGTTAATCTTGAGTACCTATAGAGTAGTACTGCATTCTCCATATCTCCAAAAAGTCTTTAGTTTTATTATATTTATAAGAGAAAGATAGTCTGTACCGATTTTTTCCGGAAAAAACACGAGCGGCTGGAGGCGTGACGTGTGGGCGGAGCTAAAGAATCACGAGCGCGCGTAGGCTTTTGCATTTAGAGCGTCTGGAAGCTGTGACATTTCCGTGAGGAAAAAAAACATGACATTACCGTGAGGAAAAAACCATCATCCAAAACAAACCATGGCTAACAGTCAGATTCAGCAGTACATTTATGATCCAGAATCAGATCCAGAGGCTGAAATTGAACAAGAGCAGCAGCAGCAACAACTACAGCAGGACGTCTCTATGTAGTATGTAAGTTATTGAAACTGTATATATTTGCTTAGCGGTTTTGAAAAATGACAAAGTTCCACTTTATGTCTTTTTTTTTTTTTTTAAAGGTTTACATGTGGGAAGTGCAGTTTGATGCCAACTGAGGCGGAAAACGTTTGCTGCCAAGAAATAGAACCGGTTATACTTATGTCTTGAAATGCATTATGTGGCCAGCTAAACAAATGTTATTTTAATACACACACACCATACATAGCATGTTGTTTACTTGATATGCTTACGCGCCGATAGCAAAGTTAACAACACAGAGATATTTGAAGCAGTTTTACTCACCGCATGCGGTTCCAACACACGATCGTGACCCTTTTTCGTTGGGACTGCATCATCCTTAAGTAATAAACGATATGCAAATCCGTCGGCAAACTGGGCCTTGTTTGTAAAACAAGCATCTTCGAAATGCAGGGAACAAACAAAAACACTTGCACAACTCCATTGATGCTCTGTTAAAATAAACTCTGTCCACTGGTCCCTTAATGCTGTTTTTTTTGGTAATCTGTGCAGGGTTGTCTTGCCCTGGCAACCGAAAACACACTTTGGTGACATTTCGCTCTCTCGCTCTGGTCAGTGAATGGCTCTGCTCTGCTCTACGGTGCGCGCTTGCACTCTTCCGGGAGAAGTGCCCTTAGGACCCATATAAGGAAATTCCGCTCCATCTAACGTCACACAGAGCCATACTCGAAAAAAACTTTCCGAAACTTGTGGCAAACCGGAAGAGGTATTTTTGGAACAAAAAAACTCCTTCAAACGCACAACTTAATTTTTGAAACTTTGTCCATGTTTAGCATGGGAATCCAACTCTTTAACAGTGTAAAAAACTCAGTATGCATGAAATAGCATTTCACCCCCCCTTTAAGGTTTCTCTTTTAAGAGGCCTCTCAGAGTAAAACAGAATGGATCAATTGTCTTGTTTATGTTTTGATTGATTTGGCTTCAAATATCCCAAGACAGCTTGTTTTCTAGGAAGTTTATTTTGAAAGTTGAGAGTGAGAGCTGTTCACGTGTATTGGGGTGGATGTTTGTGACTTTATCTGTTTCTGTTTCTCTCTTGACTCTCTCATGGGTCCTCTGTTAAACCCTCAAGCTTCGAACAAGTTCAGTTTCAGGAAATTTGGAACAGAAATGGATGTTGTCCTTGGTACATTGCTTGACTGTTAAGCTGGATAGTGTGATCCTTAATCAGTTTTCTGTATGATTTTAATGTATTTTTTTATGAAATTAGAACTTTTATTTAACAAGAATTTATTAAATTGACCCAAAGTTACAGTAATTACTTTTAAATTTGAAAAAATATTCATCATTTTCATAAAATTAAACTACTGTTTTCAATATTGATAATAATAAGAAATGCTTCTTGAGTAATGGCTGCTGAAAATTCAGCTTTGCCATCACTGGAATAAATTCAATTTTGAAATACATTCAAATAATATTTCACAGTAGTACTGTTTTCCCCTGCAAAGAAATTCAGCATTGATAAGCATAAGAGATTTCTTTTTCAAAAACACTTAAAAAATTTAGACCAACCAATCTTATACCAGTGTGTTCATTCCCATTAAAAACTGACTTTAGTGGTCTTTTTGACCAATTTACATAAAGCACACTGGAAATATTTTTTTTTTCTATTTTCCAGACAAAATATCTAAAAATTCTTAAATCAAAAAGGATTTTCTAGACAAGAAAACATTATTGTCACGTTTTCAGAAAAAACTAATCAAAATTAAGTGAGTTTTTACTTGAAACAAGATAATTTTTTTCTGAAAACAAGACTTTTCTGAAAACATTAACTTTTCTTGTCCAGAAGATCCTTGTTGATTTAATTTTTTTTAGATATTTTGGCTGGAAACAAGGGGGAAAAAATTAGCTGGAAATTATTTTTCATTTGTCATTTAGTCATTTGTTCATAAATCTGCCGCATGTTGTAAGTATATTTTAGCAGCCAGTGAAGACAATGAATGGAGAGATGTGTTGTCTTGACAGCATCCAGCTGCTGCTTTTGAATAGTTTTCACACTCACTTAGGATTTAAAGTATTCAGAATCTGTTACTTTTAAGTTTATTTTGATAAACAAGATGTCTGGCTGAACACAGTTACTTCACAAACTCTTGTGCAATGTTCAGTGGAACAGTCCCTACTGATTTCTGATTGTGACATTAACTGTGGTCATCAAATGTAAAATGTCACAAACATTACTCAGGTTTTTAAACAAGTTTATCCTCAGTGCTTCAGAATATCAGCTCTCATATGATATGACACGACACGACACATATGATATGAAACGATATGTTTGGATGTTTTGAAACTGATTAATGTTCTTTCATTTCCTGTGACATTTGTTTCCAAATATCAGCTTATCAACCCAGTCAGCATTTTTCTGACTAGTATTTAGTGTACAGTATCGTCTGTCCTTATTTTACTTCACTTTTTTGTGTGACTAAAGCAATCGTCAGCAAAAGTTATTTTAAATGACTAATGCATGTGACAAAATGTGCTTGTATTGAACACAATAATAGAGAGGTTACTACAGGACACATTCAGAGTTCATTGACTTCATGCCTAGATGTCTCTTTACTTGATACTCTATTATATTCTTTAGTTTTCAGTTCACTCTTGCCTTTTCAAATACTGATGTTATTCACATACAGCAGCAGTTATATGCCCTTTTGCTATAGAACCCACACATTTAAACCAAGCCCTACAAAAAACACTGTACATTTCATCATTAAAAATGCACTCAGTACTGCCATAAAATAAAATCTCAACATATCCCAGACCACCTGATGCCTGAGTCCAGCTCATTTTCACCTTTGTCAGCGATTCTAGGTACACGAGCATGAACGTAATGCTTTATTACAGCAGCTCTGATAAGAAAAACATGAGCTTGTGTGTTTTTTGTGTGTAGAATAATTCATGCTTATTTAGTTAAAGCATGGTGAATGAGGTGTTTAGGTAGTAAACATAATATTGTTGCCAACTACATCATTGAATTTAAGTGTGTGTAGGTTAATTATTCACATATAAACAACATCATGTGCTGATAAACTAGTTTAAGATACGGTTGATTAAGCGATGTTAGTAACTGAAGTGTGAGGTGTGTGTGTGTGTGTGCAGTCCTGGGCTTTGGAGGATTATGGACACATGGCGGTAATCAGGGTTGATTTAATGTCCTGCAGCTCTCTACGGCAGACTGGGATAGAGTGGGACAGTGTCCCATTTCTCCATCTCTTCTACCCCCTTCCATTTTTTTTGTGTCTGTTGTCCTCCCCACAACCCCTGTCTTCTTGACAGGTGGTTGAAAATATTTGTCAGTGATGAGAAGTGGGTATAGTGTCATTATTGATCAGATGTCAACTTCGTTTAGGACAGAATTAAGTGATTCAAGAGATTTTTATTTAAAATTGGGGGTTGGAACCTGTTGTCGTAACCACTGTTTATTTCATGCAGTGGGTGTGTGTTTGTCTGTGTGGTTCCAGCCAATAATATGCTGCTAAATCTCCAAACCTACTTTTGGGAATATCCTGTTATTTAGTATTATAACCAGCAAAGTCTAGTTTAATGCAAGTTTTGCAACTTTTTTGGACTGACATTCAAATGCTAAATGTTTCTTTTAGCAATAAGGCTTGCATTTTCTGTAGCTAAAATGTATGAATAATTCTAATAAATAATATGTTTTAATTGTAATTTCTCTTATTGTTTTTCTCAATTTCATGTTTTGCATTTGTTGGGTCACTGGAACAATATTAACAAATTATCAGTTAATAAACAGTTAATAAACAGTGACAGAACATTTTAAATAATTACTGTATGCAAAACAAAAAATTATACAATAAGTGTGTTAAAATATCAAACAAAATAAACATTAAACAGTAGTTTGTGATCTTTCTATATCATGTCGTTTCAGTCAACATGTTTTACAAACTCGTGTGTGAGAGGCTTAATGAATTAGAGCCCTGCTGGAGACTCCACACCTCAGCTGACCAGTAATTAACAATTAAAAGATTTTAACTATCCCTCTCCAAATCCTGTTGTGTTCCAGCTCATGGAACTGATGTCACAGGTCTGCTGTTCATTGAAACTATACAACCCTTTCTTTGTTTTTAGTGTGTAGAGTATCTGTGAGGATCTTGATTACAGTTTGTTGTATCTAACATGCTGTGGTGGTTTATGCATGTGATTGTGCCCGCATTGACCTGGGTGATTTCATGTGGTCTCCACTGAACTTGATAGCATTCTACCAAAGGCTGCACTTTGGTCCCAGACAGCTGTACAAAGGTCATGGGCACTGCCGAGAGTCATTGTGAAATCCTGATGAATGTCTGGCACATGGACCATCTCAGAAGAATAAGATCTGAATTATCAGCTAAAGGTTAAAGCATCTAAACAAAGTTTTTTATAGACCTTATGAGATGTAAATCTGCAGAGATAGAGCTATAGCGACCTTGTTGTATATAGGGTGTCAATTATACTTGTTATACTTGTAGTCAACATAAAACTAAAACTTTGGAGAGAAAGGTTGAAAGCATATATTGTGGAGAAGCCTTTACGTCCTTCTCTACCTCAAAAAAACATTGGTGTGGATTTGACCATGAAAATTAATTTGCAAAATAATGATTTTTTTTTTTATCTCTGTTTAAAGATGCAGTACCAAAGCCTTAAAAATACTGTGTGACGGCCTTGTTTTCAGCCTTAGGGAGTCTGTATTAAGCATTGGACTTCTATGGTCTGTTTTATATGTAATGGATCAGGTGGCTCATTTAAGGATAGGACGACATGCGGACCACAGTATGACCATGTTTCCGCCCTACCGAAGGCATCTTGGCCATCTGTCACCGAAATTCCCCCTTCTGCCCAGAGTCTGGGACATACACACATGCAACAAATGCAGTTTGGAAGAATACATCCATTGCAGATAACATACTACAGTGTTTAAGTGCTGAAATTGATGAT
Organism: Carassius auratus; assembly: GCF_003368295.1. NCBI lineage: Eukaryota > Metazoa > Chordata > Actinopteri > Cypriniformes > Cyprinidae > Carassius > Carassius auratus. The sequence goes on along the minus strand of NW_020524073.1, from coordinate 13,208 downwards.
TATGCCTGGTTAATAAACTAGAAATTGTGAATTTGGAAAATTTTAAGGAAAAGAAACAACAAGATAGAGATTTATATTACAAAAGAAGCTAATTTCAGACACTTATAGTGTCTCCCTACAATAAGGTGCAAAACTGTAACGGGGTAAGTATGCATTAAAAAGGTACTAATATTTACAATTCAGGTATTAATATGTACTTTTCAGTAATAATATGTACCTACCTTCTCATTTAGCAAGTTTCATGCTATTAACATTTCCCATCATTCTCAGCATTAGAATGATAAAACCTGTATGACTTGAATTACAGATTTAATGTTTTTGTCTTTATCGTTGTATATTATGTTATTGTACTTTAGTTTTTAGCTCGACAGCAATTTAGTAAAATACAAGACCTAAAAAACTATATTAATGGATTATTTTGACTGCAATTGCTAGGGTCTTGATCACCATGTCTAGGTTTATTTAGCAATATTACATTAGAAGTAGTTTATATTGAAATAACCTGCCAGAGATAAACCGTTACAGTCACCTTGTCAGAAGATCTGATCAAATCATTCATAAAGCTTTTTTGTGTTGCACATCTTGATAAAAGCAACTGCTTGAAGCTGTGTTCATGTTAATTTAGTCTTAGATAAATTTGATTTAATCTTCATCTTGATGAATGATGAAACAAGGTAATGGATTGCAACACTATCAGTATTGGCAAAAAAGGTGCAACCTTTGCCCTGTGTGTGTCCTTGTACTACGTTAGATAGATTATATGTGTTTGTGCCGGTACAAACTACCATTAAGAGGTACTCTTATGTAGCACTCCATCAGCTGTGCACTGAAGGGTTACAGCAGCAGGGCTTAATGGATTCTCGTAGTGAAGTGTCCTCTTACATTTATGTACTTAAACAACATGTTATTTCATTTTATGCCTTAATAAGAGGTAATTGATGTTCTGCAAAATCACATGTTTCCAAAAGTACTTAATGTTCCTTTGGGCATATATTTACCCTGTTCTCTGATGTCTGCACATGCTAAATAAAACAATATATATAGTATGTGTCATGATATATTTATAGAGACCTGTTACACTGACCAGTATGATTGTTTGGTTTATACATTACACGTCAAAGATTTGGAATAATTATGATTTTCAATTGTTTTTTAAAAACAAAGTCTCTTATGCTAGCCAATGCTGCAAAAATAGATTTGATAAAAAAATACCAAACATTAATATTATGAAATATTACAGTTAAAGAAAACTGTTTTCTAATTTAATATATTACAAAATGGAATTTATTCCTGTGATGCAAAGAAACATTTTCATTAGACATTACTCCTGTCTTTTTAATCCATAAATGCAGCCTTAAAGAGCATAAGAGACTTTATTCAAAAGCATTAAATATCTTAATCTTTTTATTTTTTACCAGAAGTGTGTCTTTATGATCAATAATGTCATCAGCAATCGTTTCAGTGCTACATTTGAATTGCTCTTGTCATGTCTAATATTAATTTCTCTTTTTGTCCCTTCACAGACACTAGTGCTCTTAATTCACCCCACTCTCAACCACCACCCCTGAGCCCCATGGTGGGTCATCCGTCTGTCATCAGTTCGTCCCGCCCTCTGCAGTCGCCCATGAACACCCTGGCCTCATCCATGAATGGCCTAGCCTCACCCTACTCGGTCATCTGCCCTTCTCTGGGTTCACCATCAATTTCCTTGCCCTCTACTCCCAGTATGGGCTTTAACACCCTCAGCAGCCCACAGGTAAGACTAGGGGCGTGAATTTTGTATAACAGTTGAGGGGGCACAATAAACATAAAAGCGATTTTTGAAAGGGACACAAATAATACATCTTAAATTGTACGTGTAAGGATATGTATACACAGATGAAATCCTTACTACTATTAGTGCAGCAGGGAGACCGTTCCCCCTCGAAACACGGTTAGTTTGGGCTAATTTTGGGTAGCAATTGGGAGGGTTTTGTTGTAAAAAACAAAAAACCCTGGCAACCCTTTTCATCAAGCATTTTTTTTTTTTTTACAGTATTTCAATTATTTAAAGTATAATACACAGACTCATATTTTTAGGGTAATGTCCCCATCGACCCTCCCAGGATTTCTGCCCATGTGTAAGACGCTTATAATTCTGAACTCTCGCAGACTGACACCAACCAAAGACAATAAGATCTGTCCTGAAAAAACTGAAATGTTACCCTCTTTCATAAATTAAAATTTGCCTCTTGGCAGTAATACCCTATATGTACCATTTAGAGACACGTGAGCTACAAAGATGTACCTTTTAGCTTTTGTACTTTAAGGTGCAGATCCAGTGACAGCTTTGTCCCTTCATTTTCTGAGAGTGTATGGATGCCCTGGTGTTAAAAGAGGTCAGCTTATGTGCGTCTGGATGTGCGTCTCATTTGTCCCTGGAGGCCAGAGAAAGCCATTGACTTATACAAACGTTACAGGCTTTTAGTCCAATGAAAGGACATCAATAACTATGAACTTACAGTATATGGGATACGTAAGTGAGTGTGTGTTATAAATCATGATAGACATACAGGGTCTAAATGTACTTGAAATGATATTGAAATTAAAAGAAAATGTGTGTAGAATCCTGTAATGCTGGTAGCATGTGGCATTAATTGTGTGTGCATGGTGATTTTTATTCTGAAATCCTTCACATGGGTGTTTCTTTTTTTTTGCCCCAGGTGGATTTCAATCTTACCAAAATAAAGGCAAAATGTCCTCAAAATAAAATTAAGTTGTATTAGTCTTTATAAAACACTTGATCAAAGAGTGAAAAAAAATCACATTTATTGAGTGAAAATGGGTTTTTACTTGTTACAGCAGAAGGTAAAGAAAAACCAAATAATATCAGACAGTTTTGTTGTATTGTTTCCAACCAAGCTGTAATTTTGTCAAGTTATACAAAAGTGAGAAAGTTTACTTTGGAAAAGTGTTTAGAGTTCATAGGCTGTTAACTTTGAAATTTGTTTTAAAGTTAAATAAATTTGTTCAGTATTTCAAATGTTATTTCCATCAGTATCATTTCTGTAAAAGAATGTTATCAAAACCATTATTTCATATAAAATGTATATGCTTGTTACCTATTACAATATTTAATAATATTTTAAATTAGCTTTTTTTCAGTTTTTATTTTAAAATATATTTTGATGTGCTTTTGTCATTTTATTATATTTATTTATTTCTCTAAAACTTTGGTTTTGAGTCATTTTAGTATTTAATCTTGTTTCGGTTAGTTACCAACTCAACATTTATTATTTTCATTTAGGTTTAAAGTTTTCCATGTAATATTTGTACTGTCCGCATTCTTTTTTCAGCTTTATTTCAATAAGCAAGTTTTAACTTTTTTCATTTTTATTTTTTTAATTAGTAACTTTTTCAAAGTTTTAGTTTGTAAGTTTTAACAACACTGTAACCATCATTTATGTGATGGAAAAACAGTGTGAAAAGTAAGTGAATTTTTTTTTTACCCGACAAAAGGAGCAGCCATATACAAATACATAAATCGACAAACATTTATGACAGTAATTCACTGAAAATAAGGCTCACTGAATCCTATTCCTGATTAGTCTTTCTTTCTGTATTCCTGTGGTATGGCCATGTACTGCCACCTACAGGCTCAATGCTGCAGTGCAGAAAGCAACATGTGATGGAAAAATAGTGAATTCTCCTTAGAGGGAGAGGACACAAATCTCCCCTCCCCTTTGAAATGTTATATCAGCTCTCTCACAGCTACTTGTGTAATGGCTTTGCAAGGGTGGAGTCTGTTTTGGTGCATTTGTGAGTGTTTTCTTGGGTTTTTGTGGTTTGTGTGTGTGTGTGTGTGTGTGTGTGTGTGTGTGTGTGTGTGTGTGTGTGTGTGTGTGTGTGTGTGTGTGTGTGTGTGTGTGTGTGTGTCTGTGTCTGCTGTGCTGAAGGGACACAAACAGTCTGCTGCTGTATTGTGACATAAAGTCTTTTCCTGATTACACTATATAAGCTGCTTCTGTCTCTCTTCACTTCTCTTCCTGTCTGACAGATGAACTGTTTAAATGTGACAAGCTCAGAAGACATCAAGCCTCCACCAGGATTGGCTCCGCTGAGCAACATGAGCAGCTATCAGTGCAGCAGCCCTGGATCGCTCTCCAAACACATCTGTGCCATTTGTGGGGACCGATCTTCAGGTACAACACAGGGATCGTTTAGGTGTTGCATTTTGTTTTGGTTTGGAAGTTAATGCAAGATGCATCTCTATCCCTTCTGAGGTTCAGCATGGTTGTGTTTGCAGGAAAGCACTATGGTGTTTACAGTTGTGAAGGTTGCAAAGGCTTCTTTAAGAGGACCATCAGAAAAGACCTGACCTACACGTGTCGAGACAGCAAAGAGTGCCTGATAGACAAACGCCAGCGCAATCGCTGCCAATATTGCCGCTACCAGAAGTGCCTGGCCATGGGCATGAAGCGGGAAGGTTTGTATTTGTAGGTTTTCTGTGCATAAATCAATGTTTTTTCAATTGCTTTTACATTTTGTTTTATTTTATTTATATTGTTTTGTTTCCGTTTGGTGTGTTTTTTTTTATGGTGTATTTGGTGTATTTTCTACACATTAATAACATACTTTAACATTATGCTAAATAACATAAATATTAGTACATACAATATGTGTATATATATTATTATTATTATTTTTTTTTTTCTTCATAAAATTCAAGGCATTAATGTTTGCCTACAAAACCCCACTGACTCTGCACCCCTTCACCTAATTTCATTACTTCAGACTTATGTGCCTCAAGTGAACATTGCTTTATTCTGCCATCCCAAAGAGGCACAAAATCACTTTCACAGACTTTTAAATTAAATGTTCCCTCCTGGTGAAATGACCTGCCCAACTCAATCCGAGGAATCCTTAGCCAGCCCCAAGAATCGTCTAAAAACACATCTCTTCTTTTTTATTTTTTTGGACCCTCTAACTCTAGCACTCTCTTTTCTAATTGTATTCTTTAAAAAATGGTCCTCTTTAGTCTTGTACTCTATTCATTTACAGCTTTAAAAACAAAACAAAAAAACACTTGTTTTTCTAATCTTTTTGTATTCAATCCATTTGTTTCTATATAATAAAAAACTTGCTACGTGTAGGCCACTGTGTTAAGCTAACTGACACTTGTTATAGCACTTCCACATCATTGCCTTTTTGTTTATTTGATTGCTTTTCATTGTCCTCATTTGTAAATCGCTTTGGATTAAAGCATCTGTTAAATGACTAAATGTTATGTATATTATATCATATTTCTATATATTCTTACATTATATTGAATACATTATTTTGTACATTTGTTATCTTATAATATCTCAAATAAAATATCAAAAAAGTACAATATCTATTATTACAGATAAAAGTTTTAAAAAATTGGAGATTTCTTAAATTACTTTCGATGTCATAATCATTACCGGTAATTACAATGATTTATAATGTACTCCTTTCCTTGCTCTGCTGGACATCACAGCAGTCCAGGAAGAGAGGCAGCGTGGGAAGGAGAAAGGTGATAATGAGGTGGAATCAACGAGCAGCTTTAATGAAGACATGCCTGTGGATAAGATTCTGGATGCAGAACTCGCAGTAGAACCTAAGACTGAGACATACACAGAGAACAGTCCAGTCAACTCAGTAAGACAAAGATGTTTATATTTATTCATGTACAATTTGCACAGTACATACATGTATGGCTTAAGCATTCTTTGAGAAAGTAACAACTCAAATACTCTTTTTCTCTCTGCTTTGTTTTCATCTGGTCTCCTTCTTCAGACTAATGACCCAGTCACTAATATCTGCCATGCAGCTGACAAACAACTGTTTACTCTGGTGGAGTGGGCCAAGAGGATACCTCATTTCTCTGATCTGCCTTTGGATGATCAGGTCATTTTGCTTCGAGCAGGTATGTGACACTCATACACATGTATAAAACATATAGATATATATAAGTTGCTATTAACAAACAAGAACTCTATGACTACACTTTGTTTCTTCTGTTGCCCCTATAAGAGCTGTTTTTGATTAGCACTTCATTTGGACTTTCCGTCAAGGTTGTAGGATCTGGAAAAACGAGGGAATTGACACAAAATATGATACATTTTAATGATACATGTTCTTTAATGAACATGCAATGTTGGTGTGTTTGTATTATTTATGTACTATTGTTGTATTTATTAGCATTTTAAATTTTTCATTTTTCAAATGCTTTTCATTTTCATTTTAGTTTTGAGTTTTAGTAATTAATTTGCTTCTGTCATCTTTTATCTTTTATTATTTGTAAAAAAAAAATAAAATAAAAAACTGTAAAACTTTTTATTTTTATTGATGTTTTAGTACTTTTAATATTTGTCTTGAACCTAAAGGTCTTTATTTCAGTTAGCTTCCAAGGTAGCAGTTATTATTTAAAAAGTATTTCAAGATGAAGGGTTTCATCTAATATCAACGTTTTATTTCATTTCAACTTAATTTCAAGAAATTATTATTATTATTATTTTTTTTTAGTTTTGTCTATAATAACTGTAGGTCAAAGGGTCAGACAGAACTGTGTTGGTTGTGTAAGTGGGAATGCTGCCCTCTGCTGGTCAAGCACTTCACACGCATTCATGATGTAGCCACCAGAATGCATCACAAAGCCTTGCTAATGATGTTTTCTTCTTGCTATTCTTGTCATTTATTTTCTTCATGCAATCTTTTTTCTTACAGGATGGAACGAACTCCTCATTGCTTCATTCTCTCATCGCTCAATCACAGTTAAAGATGGCATCTTGCTGGGCACAGGCCTCCATGTCCACAGGAGCAGTGCTCACAGTGCAGGTGTCGGCTCCATTTTTAACAGGTGACTATTTCCACCTTCAACATTTTTGTTTGTTTAGAGAATGATCATAAAATATGCATCTTTATTTGAATTACAACTAATGAAAGCTTTGTGTGCTTGTGTGGCAGGGTATTGACAGAGCTGGTATCTAAAATGAAGGATATGCAGATGGATAAGACAGAACTAGGCTGCCTTAGAACCATTGTCCTCTTCAACCCTGGTGTGTCGCTCATTGCCATTTCTATACACTTGTCTACAGCACTGATAAACAAAGTTATTTTAAATTATGCCATTATTTACATTACATTCCAACCCCCCTCCCCCCCCCCCCCCCCACACACACATACATGTTATATAATATGTTTTATATTATAATAATAGATTAAGAGACATGTTTTACCCAAAAAATGTAATTCTGTCATTACGGACATTTTCTTTCTTTCGTGAAACACAAAAAATACTGTAATTTTTTTTGTATGCCTTTATACACTGCAAAATGTAATTACAGTGAATAGGAACTTTAATATATTTGATGTAAAGACGTGTAAGATGTTTTGATAGAGTGTATAGTTAATCATGCAGATTGTCTCTTCTCGTAGACGCCAAAGGCTTGTCTAACCCAGCGGAGGTAGAGGCACTGAGGGAGAAAGTTTACGCTTCACTGGAGACCTACACTAAACAGAAATACCCTGACCAGCCTGGCAGGTAAAGTCATATACATGTTTGTTCAGTAAATACTGATCATATCTGTTGCACATACTCTTTTTCACTCTATGTCTTCCTCCCTGCCTGGTTTACAGGTTTGCTAAACTTTTGTTGCGTCTTCCTGCCCTCCGATCCATCGGACTCAAGTGTTTGGAGCACCTATTTTTCTTCAAGCTGATTGGAGACACACCCATAGACACTTTCCTAATGGAGATGCTGGAAGCACCCCATCAGATCACGTGACACAAGTTCCAACGGACCATTTATTTTTGTACATATTCTTATGTAACTAATATAATAACCAACTTGATTGAAGATATTGCAGTACACTGCATATTTTATACAAAGCACAAATTATTATTCTTTTTAAAAAATATGAGCACGTCTCAAAATATACAGATGAAATTAAGTTTACTGGTATGGTTTCGAGAAGAAATGTTTCTGTAAATAGCTAATGTCAGGTATTGTAAGGTTTTTAGAAGAATTGTTTCTGTAAATAGCTAATGTCAGGTATTCGTTGTGGCAATGCAATAAAGAAATTATATTTTATTCAAGGAATTTTTATCTACCCAAACAGTAATTTCTAAAACTAAATTTAGAATTCTGTTCAAATAAATATTTAAATATGATGTCCTTTTCTTTTGTGTGTGTGTGTGTGTGTGTTTTGTTGTTGTTTTGTTTTGTTTTTGAGTAAAAGATAATGAGGCATTATTGTCTGTCCTTATTTTACTGGAGCATCCAACTTTTTTTCCCTGTAGAACCAAAAGCCTTTAAAGAGCAGGCCATTGTTTGAGATGTGGTGTTGTCCAATTTTAAATATCTAAATCTCAAATAAATGAGATTTTAGCAAAACACTGCATCATATACCTTATCTGGCGCAGTGTGTTCCGTCCGCTAGATGGCGCCACTTTACGAATCAAAACATCGTGTGGCTGTGGTGGCTTTCTCATTTCCAGCGCGGAAAGGGATCTGAACCTAAAACCAGTTTGAACTGTCATGTGGGAAAGTAGAGTATACGATTTTTTCCCCCCATTTTTTTTTATATCTTAAAATCTTTTCTAAATATATTTTCTAAACTTAAAAAATAAGACCATTTCAAATGATATAATCTTTATGTAATCTGTGATCGTTGTAGGCTATATGGTCGGTTCTGGTCATGACACTATAATATGAACTCCAAACAAATGTTTAAGATTTTCTTTACTGGTTGTCTGTTTGGGTTGTATCACAGAGAACCAAATGATGTGCATGTAAAAACCATATTCATTTAGAAATAACCCTCTTTTTCAGACTATTTTAATATGTTTATTTGACTTAGCAAAAACAGTATAGCCGGAAAGTTATTATATAAGCTTAACCCCATTTTTTTGTCATATACTACATTTCAGAATGGCTATCCAGCATGCAGAAGAAATTGTGGAAAATGCAATAAATCTAAATATACAATAAGCAGCATTGCACCCCATTGTGAATCTGTTAAATGTATTTTTTTTTTTTAATTATGCACATTTCTATGGACCCCAAGCAGAATTAATGTAACTTTTTAGGGCATGTTTGAACCGTCTTTATCTATAGTTTATCTATAATATATTGTATAATAACAATAATAATTGCAATCACTGTTTAATCAGTAAGAGTTTTTTTTAGCAACTGAAATTGCCTTGGGGTCTCTTAAACCCAAACAGGGCATTATTGTTCAAAATTCATTTTTTTTTTTTTTTTATCTTATCTTATTAATTTTTTAGAGTTCATCACAAGTTGTAAAAAAAAAAGGGGGCTGTATACTTTGTACCTGATGGGAGGAGAGAGGTTTAAGTGTGTGTGTGTGAGAGAGAGAGAGAGAGAGAGAGAGAGAGAGTAAATGACGCACAGGTTTATTTTCATATGGAGCTTTTGTGTGCTTTTACAACTTAAGCATCTGTCGAAAGTTACTCGGAGCGACAAAAGGATATTTTCTCATCAATGGTAGGTGGATGTATGTCTAATCCTATCGCATTTTTTAAAGTTTTGGTAAAGTTTTGTCATGTACAGTATAATAGAAGGCCATAGTTACTGGTCTTGATAAATATGCTGACATGTGACAGTAAATAATGCTATGGGCACTGACTGTTATTTTGATGTCGCAAGTCGTTTTATGTTTGCCTGAATAATTTTAGAAGTAAATATTTTAATGAAACTCGAAATCTCGTTTGTTCTGTATTTCTGATGGTGCTTATAGTTTTCATTTTGTAATGCTCGTGGATGAAGTTTTTTTTTTCAATATTTAGCCTATTTTTCTAATTTTAAGTTACATTAAACTTTCATTTATTTTACTTTCACATCTTCTTGGTATAGTATAATTTTAAAAGGATGGCAGCTAAAACAATATACAATTTTGTAAATTACACTTAAGAATTAATATTTTTGTTTAAATACAGTCGCACTATAAATGTGCCTTTTTTGCAGACGTGGAGAAAGAGCGTGTGTGAAGGCTGTAATGAGCTCATCCGGGACAGGTACCTGCTCCGCGTGCAGGACGGACTGTGGCACGAGCGCTGCCTGCACTGCGCATCATGTCGCGAGCCTCTGAAAGACACCTGCTTCCTTCGCAACAAGACACTCTACTGCAAGCGAGACTACCAGAAGTAAGACTCTTATTATTACTGTTTGTCTCAACAATGATTTCGTTTTATTCAAACTGAATTACTATTAGAAGTTCAACGCGGGAAAGTGTGACGTGAGTCCAAGGTAATTATAAGCTTCTTCTAGTGAGATGAAACTAAACTTGGCTAGGTCTTCATATTAACTTAATTTCTTTATTGTTGTTTTTATTTATTTATTCATTGCTTTGCTATTTTCAAATATTTGTTTCTGTCTTCGCTATTATATATATATATATATATATATATATTATATATATATATATATATATATATATATATATATATATATATATATATATATATATATACTGAACTGAATGCTTAAGAAAGAAAAAATGGGACGAGATTATTGCGAGAAATATGTTCGACTTTCTCTGTGTATATAATTGACTGCTTGAATTTTTTTTAGAAATGCATTTGTGAGTGCGCTGGATTTTTTTTCCCCCTTTGTAAACATTTAGAGCTTACAATGAATAACCTATAGCCTATCAGTTTTATTTCTCAACGAAATTGAGTTGACAGACCTATTTTAAGAGAAAAAAATAAATTTATTATACTTTATTTAAGCACTGCAACAATCACTTACATTATTCTCGAAAGAACATTTTAATGACTTAATGACAGAAATAACCAATATGTAAATATTTCAGTGGATACATTGTAGATAAAGCCAGTAAAATGTTATTGTTAAGGTTTCAGTTCACATATCTAGCCACTGTCTAGTAATGATGCAGTAAATAACTTTAGATTTTTTTTTAAATTCCCGTTTATATGGTAGTGTTGTTTATTTAACTCTAGAGTTTGGATATGGAAGGCTGATTAATTTAATTTTGCAATGCATAACATCAGCATGCAGTTTAAAATTACACATGCCACTATTCTGTTAGCACATAATTGTATACCTGTTTACACAAACAATATTTTTATATAGCCCATTTTATGATGTTGGGTGTTTTTGAGTGAGATAGAAACTGTGTGTATTGGGGAACTTGGCACAGAACTCCTGAAAGACAAGTGACTGCAGGAGGAAGGGTCGCGGGTGGGCCATGGAATGCGAGGAGGCTTTCACACACAAACACACCACCATTAGATCAGGAGGACAGCACTACTGACACGCTGTCAAATGTGTTAAATTAGCAGGACCCATCGCTGTGGCAACGGCAAGCTGGGCGACAGCATATGGCCACACCGACACGGTGCATGGACCCCCTACTACCCCCAAAACTCACTCTGATTCTCATTCACACACTCATATGCAATTCTCACCTCCATATTAAAAAAAAAAAGTGTGTGACAGTGACACAGCGCAATGACCCGGAAAATAACAACGAGTGCAGTTATGGACACTATTTGATTTCTGATCACCATTCTAAAGTTCTCAAGTTTAATTTAAATGGCTAATGTATCGTATCTGACAAAAAGTTTACATTTTCAATAAAAAAGCTCTGATTTCGCCAAACCCCATAACGCTATACTCACATTTTGAGTCTATCAGCCGAAGTAACAATGATGGAGAAGTGACCACTGTGCTCTTAATAATAAAAAGGCTGAGGCTGTGTGGAGGATCGGGCCATATGTTCTGGGTAGAATATGAGTGTGTTTGTGTGTTGGGCAGGGGGTGTATGTAGAGGGGATCTCTGCGTGTGAAGTATGTCAAGGCATCTGGATAGGTTGGTGCCCAGTGGTGCCCCTGCTTGATGCCCGTCCGACCGTGAGATATCTGACCTGACCAATTAGCCACATACGCAGTGCTTGGCTGGCACTCCTACCCAGTAGCCCAGTGCTTAACTGTGGGCTCAGGGGTGGAGAGCACGCTGACCCAGCACTTACTGACCAGGTTAAGGAGCAGCTTTACTGTAAATGGGTCAGTGATCAATTTAATTTGGATTTAAAGTGATGCTTAGACTTATAGGAATAGTAAGTTAAGTAGTTATAATAGTGATCTCCAGACGAGAAGAGTGCATTTTTTTAGTGATTCTCGATTCCTTTATTTCTCTCAAATATAATATGAGTTTAATTTGTTAAACATTTATACTGTTGTTCAAAAGTTTGGGTTAGTAAGATTTTTTTTTTTAAAGAAGGGTTGCTTAAAATATAATAATAATAAAAAAGTAAAAATAGAAATAGAAATATTGGGAAGTATTATTAGAAGCTATTTTTTTTATTTTAACATTATATTAATTTATGTAATTGATACCAAATTCTGATTGGGGTAAGCTAAATGGAAAAGCAGCCCACTATGAGAATAAAATATAACTTACAGTGACTTTTTATTATTACTACCAAATGTTAAATAATTAATTGAGTTTTTATATAGATCATGTCACACTATCAAAGATAATTAAATTCTAGCATTAAAAATGCTCTTCTGTAAAACATTCCATTTGGTTTCATTTTTTAAGAAAAGTTTGCCTTCAAAATGAAATAAAAACTCTTGTTAAAAGTAGAAAACACCTGTCAAATGTGTTTTTCAAAGAATTTTTTTTGGTTTAAAAGGACATTATTTATAATTATTTAAATTGTGTTATCATTTTAATGATAATGTGAAATTATATAGATTACAACATATTACTACATTTCTAACTTAATGTCCAAAAAGGTTTGAGAAATAGATTCAAGCTTTGATTCAGCAAGTTGCATAATATATCAACACAAATGCTTCCAGGTCAAAATATTTTTTTTTATCTTGTCAATGCAACCATTAACTTAATTGTAACTATGTATACTTTATATTTATCTACTATATCTATAATACACAAACATGCAATTGGCATATTCTGCTATCTGCATTCACATACCACAGATGCTCTTGAGTTTATTGAGCAGCACTTTTTTCTGTCCCTCCTACTGAACCCTAAAGAACTCGCAGCGGTTTCCACAGCAACCCCAGGGCAACACTAATAGTTCTCAACAATGCAAGGCTTTGGGATGTTTCAATTCATACTTATCAGAGGAATTTTTGCTGTCTGCATGTGAACACACTGCAATGCTCCCATGCAACTAGCTGAGATACGCATACA
>NW_020524072.1:0-28420 GCF_003368295.1 Carassius auratus | reverse complement strand
TGCCTCCCCACATCATGACTTAGACATGTGGGGGTATATTAGAAGAGCCATTTTAGGGGGGACGTGAATGAATCTTAACTTAACTTAAAACTAAAAAGAATATCTCTTTGGATTTGAGACTTTAGTCTTTGCAACTTTTACAGATTTTCTATATGCACCAAGAGCTTGTAACACTCAAAGAGAAAGGATAACTTGAAATATGACCCCTTGGGGAAGTCATGGAAGTTGTGGCCTAGTGGTTAGATAGTTTGACTGTTAATCTTAAGGTTGTGGGTTTGAGTCTCAGGCTGGCAATACCATGACTGAGGTGCCATTGAGCAAGGCACCAAACCCCAACTGCTTCCTGGGCACCACAGCAAATGGCTGCCCACTGCTCCGGGTGTGTGTTCACTGCTGTGTGGTGCACTTTGGATGGGTTTAAATGGTTTTTAATGTGTTGATTGTTTTTAATGTGTTTTTTAATTATTGTTGTTAATTACTTCCGGGATACACATAATTGGTGTGATGATTAATAAAAAAACAGGGAATTAGAAAATAACTTGATTGTAAATGTTTTAAACAAAGCTGCTTCAGATAAATAGAAAAAAATGAGATAAAAAAATATTTTTTAAAACGTCAGTGCAATAAAGAGTGCTTGTGTTGCTCTGAAGATGGCAATGCGTTTAATAAAAACCTTGCTTTTTAAGCTAAAAGAGTGCTTCACCCTTGAAGAAAATAAGGTCGATCAACTCCACATGAGCAGAAGTGTACATTGACTATTGAGGTAAATCTGAAAGTGAGTGTAGGGTACAACATCATCCTCAGGGATTCTTTGAAAGCTAGCTTTTTCATTTGGGAAAAGGAACAGGAATTGATTTAGTCACTTGTTCTGCCGCATTGACCACCACCCTGCTGTTTTTTTTCTCCAACTACTCAAATCAATGATAGCATATGTAAAGACCGTGCTGAGAGACGGATATCTGTGACTTTAACCTCTAGTAACAAACAGATATGTCATTGATAAACTGAGTCCTAGAAATAAGAGAGACAGTTATTTGCCAATACTGACTCGAGTACTATTTGTGAACAGTAAACAAGAATAACAAAGGCACAGGCAGGCTTGCATAACAGTGTGGGTAAAAACAAAAAAACAAAAAACAAACCTTGATATGTCCTCCCACAAGATGTGGATGTCCTGTGTGTTCTGGAGCTTTGAATAACATGTGTAATGTCCATGGATATGTGTGAGACTATGGCGTCAGTCTTGCTGAATGAATGGGGTTTAGCTTGTGTGAAGGCCATGAAGCTGTTTTGATGGTGTATGACAATTGAATTCAAAGGAATCTGAATAATCAAGACACTCTATACTCATTCCATCAGTTTGTTTGTTGTCTTTTGCAAATGTTGTTGAATGATTCAATGTTTCTACCAACATGACAAAGACAGTTTAAATCCCTACACTAAAAATTGAGATAATAATGAAGATAATAAAGAAAAACAAACTCAGAGGAGAGGAATGATCTGCTTGAACACACACATTCACTCTGAATACATTAAGTTGTTTGTCATTTATTTTTTCTGATGTAAGGAACTTCTTAAATTTATATTCAATTAACACACTGTTATACCTTTAGGGTTACTATCATAAAATGCTTGAATTACATTTTGACTTTTAAACCTATATTTAACATCCAATAACAGATATTGCAGCGTTCACTCTGTTTGAAGTGCTGTCTGACAAGGTTGAGCCATGTTAAAAATTACGTTAAAGCATTAGCTTAAAGCATAAAATAAAGCAGCTGCATGTTTTGGATAGATTGGATCACGCATCTTTTTTTTCACTACTAAGATTCAATAGAGAAAAATACGTTATTCAGTGGATAATTTGACATGAGTGGTGGAAAAGTGGCGTAAAAGAGGCCAAACACAGCTTTTGTAAGCAAGAACCAACTGCAACAGGCGACTTTACTGTGTAGGTGAAAACATGGTGTATCTATAGTTTGATTGATTTTAATGTATCCTTAGCAAAAAGGATTGTTAAATCCAACCCTACGCCCTTGTATACCACACAGGGCTTTGTTTCATGAGCTGAACAATTTTGTGTGGAAGATCATTTGTATTCAGAATCTTTCATAAGGCTTTCAGTTTTTGTGGATTTTAAATTGGAAATCACAATGGCTGAATGGGTTTCAATCAAGTGTATTCAGTGTTTGGGACTCATAATTAGTCATTTTCAATGCGAGAACTTCTGTAATACCAAAACACAGATGAAAGATGAATTTTCATTCAGTGGATGAAACATGGATCCTCAAGGGAAACCTTCATGCTTCTGTCCTAAATTAATTCTGCATGTATGGCCACTCTCATAGAGAATAGGCAGCCTTTTATCATGCTAGAGAAAAAATGTTCCTTGTGTTCCCCAGCTAACATGCTTTGGGTTTTCTTATTACTGCATTGACTACCATATTACAAACATGAAGACCAACTTGAAAGATTAAGAATAAAACACCCATTTATGGATCTCAGTTAGAAAGCAGGTATAAATGTAATGATTTAGCTATCTTCCTAACTTGTGCATGTAACTGCTAAATAGCTAAATTACAGAAATAGTTTGAGGTAAAGATCATTTTATCACAGCTGGGAACACTCACTCACACACAGTGTGCAATTAGCATAATATGTGCTGTAGAAAAATTCAACCTCTACGACTGCAGTTGTGCACGTCTCATTCTGCTATTAGCACATCACTCATGGTAATAGTTCAGATTTTCAGCAAGGGGAGAAAGGATAAATTAAATGAGAGACACCATAAATAAAACTCAAAAAGCAAGGTGATTCTGACTCATTTCAAACCGATTTCTCAATTTGCGTCTTTAATTTTGTGTTTTTTTTTATGCATTTTTGTTTGATTGTAGCATTAGCAAGCAACATGTTGGGTTTAACCAGCACTAATTTTGATATCAGACTCCTAGTTTGTGCCATATTGTCTTATAGCTTTGAGTGAAATTTTAATCTTTATAAAATTCAGCAGTAGCCCAAAAGGGCATTGGTTTAAGACAATTTTGGACTTAAAATTGGAGTTTTCAAGCTTTCTATACTTGTCAGACATAATCAGCTACAATGGGAGCAAAGTCTTGCTTTGAATCTTTTGAAGGGTTTCTTTTTATCCCCCATTAGTTATACACAGATCAAGATCTCAAGAACTTCATGAACTCAGTATTATTTCACTGCACCTCATCTATATGTGTGATGTATAACGGGTTGTGCTCAAACGCACTTTGTTTTGAGTAGGCCTGTACTCTCTGCTGTGTTCTGACATTTATATTGCCACAGGGAGCCACTTTCCCCCAGGCCCTGATGTTTGTTTGGAGTTAATTCAAAGACAACTTTCTTTGAATGACTTTGAATATTTAGATAACTTTGATAATGCTTTGTCAGCTAACTGAAACAAGCTTAAGTTGAAATACTAAAATTACAAAAATACAAGTACAGAAATTAACAACAAGTACTATTAAAAAATATTGCCAACTGATTAGCATACATTTTCTTCAGTTAATCAAAATTTTATACAATTCTATAAGTGGATGAATACATTTGTTTCTAAATCAGCGGTTCCCAATCCCAGTCCTCGTGCCCCCCTACTCTACATATTTTACATGTCTTTCTTTGTTAACACACCTGATTCATATAACCAGCACGTAAGAACAGAGCTACGTGCATGAACTGCATTCTGATTGATATGGTCTCTACACTGTGTTCGTTGCTTCCTACTCTCTGAGCAGGGGAAATCTTTTAAAGTTGACATCACTTCGGAACATTCATTCATGGATTTGCGTTGCGTTGCTGCCTGCAGCATCTTCACACACTGACGAGTGTGATATCATACTTCTATAAAGAAATACAATTTAAATTCATGTCTCGCACACACTTTAATACCCTTTGAATGGAACATATACACTTGTTCCGAACTAGAATCATGGCAGAATATCAGATGATGTCCACTTAGCAGGGCACTTACGGTCCAATAGACAAATGTTGTCCGTGCTAAGAGATACATACAAAATTTGCAGGGGGGGACTGGGATTGAGAAATACTTCTCTAAGTAATGAATTGTCTCATTAGGCACTATTAACTTTTGAAATTGTTACCCAATTTAAAGCAATTTTATTAAAGTAAACTTAAAATCTGATCATTTTTTGGGGGGGAGAAAAGACTGTATCCATGTGCATCCAGATGTGATGGTGGTCTAATAGTCAGAGGTTCTCTAAATCTGGGGCACAGGATAAGGACATGCAGGGAGCTGACTCCTAGGGGATCTCTGTGGAAGCTGGGCAGGTCATGTATGTTCTGGCACAGTTGTTCAGTACTGCAGCTGCTTTCTGAGGGACTTGAGTATTTCTCCGCGAAATCTCTTGCTCTTTACTGTAAGCCTCCATCACAGAGGTAAGCTGTGACTTTAAATCAGAGCTCTGCAGTGTCACACATGATGCCCAGTGAGTTTTGGCTTCGAAGCTCCTGCGTCAGGATGGTGAAATTCTGGGATGTGGCTGAGCAATGGCTGAGTCATAGGGGCTGGCATGCATGGTTTTTGGGACGGCTGATATTGGACAGTATGAGGTTGAGGACTGAACAATGTCTTATGAGACTTGGGAGACAAATAGTGCTGTGTTTCAGCCTATTCTCTCAGTAAAATGCAGATTTTATGTAAGGAATTAAAGGAATTGCTCATCAATGAACTTTACCTTTCAGACAGACTTTACAGTGCGGATTTAAAACTGCCAGAATCTTAATTAATAAGATGGTAATCAGCATGTCCGTTGCCCCCAATACTAAAGTGAAGCTCACTAAATGATTTGATATCAAAAGCATAGTTCCTTGATTTTCCAATTTTCGGTTTAGAAGATTAGATTGTTCTGTAGCCTATTATCGAAAAGGTCTATGTAATCAACAGAAAGTAGGGTTTCAGGATTGCTCACTAATGCTTTTCTATGCCTCGCTTTATATTCACCATTCTGCCATTAATTGTAAGATTAATTTTTGTGGTCCCATTCTTTCTCATGGCATAGAGTACAATTTGGCTTTTGTTGGAGTTGTTCTTTGAAAGAGTGCAGCTTTTAACTTATAATTACGACTAAAAACAGATGTGTGTGAACTGTTAAAGGGGTCATGAACTGTTTTTTACATAAAAAAAACATCATAATTTAAAAGTAATAGGCTATTTTCTGTCCTGTTTTTGACCATCCTCATCAGAACTCTCTGTTTGAATAGGCGTGGAAGATTGTAGACTCGGAATTAGGAATGCCCACTGCTATGATTGGCTTGTGTATGTTTATTTGATCCTGGACCACATAACCAGTCTTAAGTCGCTGGGGCATATTTGTAGAAATAGCCAAAAATACACAGAATGGGTCAAAATTATAGATTTTTCTTTTATGCCAAAAATCATTAGGCTAAGTAAAGATCATGTTCCATGAAAGAATTTTGTAAATGTCCTATACCGTAAATAACAAAACTAATTGTTGATTAGTAATATGCTTTGTTAAGGACTTCATTTGGACAACTTTAAAGACGATTTTCTCATTATTTAGAATTTTTTTTTTGCACCCTCACCCTTGGATCTAGTATAGTTGGCACAGCACTGTCTTTTTATTTTAAAAAATTCTGCATCGAATTGTGCCTTGTTTGTAAACAAATCTGCTGTAAAATTAAGTGAACAATAGACAGTTCATAGTGATGCAGTATGGCACTTAAAATAAAGTTCATTGACACTTTCCTAATGTTGGGATCAGGAAGGGAATGCAAACAGATTTTTCCACAACTTGGCACTGAACAGAATCTTTACTGTTTCTGTGTAGACCTGCGCTTTCACCTGCACATTTTAATTTAAAAATGGCGCTATTGTGCATTTTACGGGCTCACAGTTTCAGAGCAATTTGCAATCAATAAATACCATGCATCGATGCCAGATGATTGAATATGATTTACTTTTGATTAATTATGACAATGCTTACTTTATGATGTTTATATTGCAATATGTTGTAGTTGGTTAAGTTCATATTTTATGTCTTGCAACTTTTTGAATAAGCAGCCCAAAGTAGTATAGCATAGACATTTTAAAATAAGAATTGCAACAGAAATGAGTCGAACCAGACAAATTAAAGAGTCTATCAAAGCGATGTTTGAAACACGAGAGCCGAATTCCTCAGGAAGTCATAGATCAGTTCTAGTGCCACAAGAACCAAGCAAGATGACCAACCAACTTGTTCACACAACAGCTTTCAACATTAAGAACCACTAGAACAATTATTTACAATTTCAATTCGAAGAAGAGAAATTTGGTGTCAAATGTGTTGTTCGTAATTGAAATGCAACGCTGGACATCACATGGAAACCCATGAGTTAAACACTTCCATTGACTTCCCCCCACCTAGCAGAACCAGACTGAAATTCCTAAGGGGGAAGGGATTTTGTCTCCACAGAAGTATTTGTCAAGAGAATGGCAAAGAATCTGCTTTTGTACATATATATGGACCAGAATGAACTCAAAAAGACTTATAAATGAATCAGTCCATCGCTTCACTCCATATTCATTTATGTGTAACCCACACATTTGACTATCATGTTATAATCACTTATTGTGTATGTTTTTTTTATAACTATGGCATAGCTTAATGATTTGTAAATGTGTTTGGTATGTCTGTGATCCAATCTGCTTGCTTGAATTAGTTCAGACAATAATTTATTTGTCCCATGTATCGTATTCGTGTTATAGGAATCATGTCCACAATTAGACCCTGCCAGAGCAGGAAAATTCGGACCACATACTTGGTAAGATAAACATATGATTTATGATACCCCCCGAGCCAAGACAATATCTGATTGGTCAAGACAACATTTGAGGTGTGGCCAACAGGCCAGTTTAAAAACTGAGGACATCGTAAAATCTTTGCTTTTAGTTCTAGCCTTGTGCTATCAGTCATGCCAGCCTTTAGTCTGCTTTTAGTCTCTGCTATTAGTCATGCCTGCTCTTAGCTTTTAGCTTGTAGCTTTGCTACCTAGCTTGTAGCTTCTAGCCATGCTGTTAGTCATCATTGTTCTTTGAGCGCGGTTCTGCGTGCTTCAGCCTGCACGCCTGCTGCTACTTAGCCACGATGAGAAGGAGCACAACCTAGTCTCGTCAAACTTTATTTCTTTTCTTTTCCGTTTGAGAGTTTCGTGTTCTGAGTTAAGTTTTGTAACGTCGAGTCTCCGACGCCTGACCTCGGGTGCCCGTTCAACTTCAACCAACGCCCAACAACCACGGGCTTCCCAAGACGTCACTTCAGCCACTACTGAACTGCCAGCCAATCAGCGACACTGGGATACTCCTTTCAACGGGACTCCCTTTCACAGGAAACGAAGGCAATGTATCCCCAGATATTTGTTGTGCTGGTGTATCTAATATAATTTTATTCACATTGAGGAACTCAATACGAGGGCTAATTACGTGATTGATGGTTGTTCATGTCTATGCAATTTAACGTATTGCTGTAAACTTGGGATTCCATATTTCCATTCTCTTAAACTCATCTTTCCCTAACTTTCGACCTTCCTGCAACTTGTGTGAATGTGTGAGTGCGTGCGTTTATGTGTTAGATTAGTTTATATGTCTTAGATTTATCTAATAAAGCCTTATTCATATTGAAAAGAGAAGTATCTTGTGTTTTGTGCTTACAAGTTAATGTCTTAAACTGCCGATCTGGTTACTGTGCTAATTGACTATAGTTTGGATATTAGTATCCAGCGCAGATTTGATGTTAAACGGCTCGTTCACTAAATCGCAGGGCGTCTCCGTGACCAGCCGTGAAACAATGATTCTGTTCAAATTCCCTTTAAAATCTTAAATGATTCCCTTTGATTTAAATTGACCTGTTTCCGTTACAGAGTCATAGTCTATTTCAGGCTAATTTTTTATAATAGGAGCTGCATTATACATCATGTTTCCTTGTTATTATTGGTATTTAGATTGCATAATAAACTGTATCTGGCAGAGATTTGACAAGTCACACACGTTTGAGTCTCAAGTCACAGTGGGAACAATCTAGATGGTAAGACGAGTCCTGCTAAGGATCAAGTTTGGTCAATAATTTTTACGTATTTTTTTTTGCTACAAACCTTCCCCTCAGAAATTAACTTTATTAATTACACATTTAAAATAATATTGTTAATATATATATTTTTTAAATATAAAAATATGAAATAAAATTATAGTTTTAATTATGAAGTTACAGCTGCCAACAGGTGGCAGCAAATCACGTCTTAATGAGTGAGTCACAGAAGCATTTGGTCAAATGATTCATTCTAAACAGCTAATTCATTTAGAAACCAAACAAGAATGGGTCACTGAATCATTCAAACAATCCATAAAACCCCTGAATTTGTAACAAGTTTATTGTATTGCTCTGAGGCACACAACTCTTTTTTGTGGCTGTACTCAACTGTTGTATGAACTCAATATCTCATTGGGTAATTGCGCTGATATTCTGGAAACCCTGCTTAATATTATATGCTAGAAATATAACAAAATAACTCATACTAAGGCCATCTTGCCACCATATTTCAATTTCGGGTACATTAAAGTGCTATCGATCAAACACTGTGGTATCTGTGACTGTTATTGCAATACTCTTGTAGCTCTGTAAATTCCCCGTCACAAAAAGGAAACATTATTCAACACATATTTAATATATAGATTTTAATAGTATCAGCACAATACAGTTTGAAACAGAAATATTTAAATACCTAATGCACTTTTTATATTCTAATAAAGTAAATGATAATTTTGCTTGTAAATGTCTTGTTGTAATAATAATAATAATAATAATAAAAAAACATTATTTGAAACATTTTCATTGCACCACAAAAGTTTTTTTTTTAATGCATTCCAAAAATGTCCAACTTTTTTAACTGAATATGTGCAATCAATAAATGTGTATTTGGATAACTTAAGTATTTATAGTGAAAGGTTCTGTTTTTTCAGAGTCGTTCTAATGCCATGGTTTTAATGCACTTCCTAAAGAACTGTATTGATTTATGAATCTAAACCACTTCATATTCTATAAGCTATTATAATGTTTACGTCTCAAAAATAATGACTGTCAATTTCACCACTAAGTACCCATTTATACATATATTTACAGCATTATGAAAGTAACCAACTTTTTCCAGCAAGCTTGAAATGAGATGCTGCTGCCAGAATGAATATGATCCAAGATTCTAAACAAACGAAGGCCAAGCATCATTAAAGATGATGAAGTCTTGATAGTGACTGCAAAGACTTGAAATAAATCAGCCTAAATTGCTTTTAAATGCTTGGTGTTTTGGCCATATTACATCACTGATTTATGTAAATATACTGGAGCAGAGATGTGTAAGATTCCTTAAAATCTATTTAATTTAGTCCAAAAGTGGCAAGCATTTCGGTGACAACATGAGTTTCTACAGTATAATAAAGGTAATATAGATCAGATATTTATATAGATTAAAATATTTTGACCAGAATTTTTTAAACCTTCTTTCACTCTTAAATTGTGCAATGTTTGACATTTTGGATTACTGTTGTTTACAGACCTAGCCTTTTTGGTGCAGTGAGTTTTTGGTGATTTATCAGTTTAATTTAGTCCAGTAATTATTTAGTTGAAAATACTGTAAAAATAGGATGAGCTGTGTAAAAGTGGGACAGGTTTGTGTGAATTCATAATGCAGCGCAGTTCAAAGCCTTTTACTCCCAGAGTTTTTGTGATTGATGTATGACTTGTGGGTTCTGGTTTTCACTTGAACTTTAAGATCAGGTCTGACAGAGAAATGGCAAAATTGATCCAAGTGGTTTAAAATGTAAAGCAAGTACTGTATGTTCTAGAACAGTCATCTACACTGAAAAGTGAGACAGGTTTATAAAAGTTTTGGTCTATATTTCAGCTAGAAAGAATAATGTCCTATCATTTTAAGGTTGTCAAGCAGGTCTTTTATTGTGGCTGTACCAATCTTAACAAGCTTGATCAAGGTCTAGCAGTTCAAGTAATCCAGTTAATCTATCATCTAGATCAGATTTAATCAGTTAAGGACCATATTGTTTTATATATAGCATGTTTTTTTTTCAGTCTTTTTATTTAGCATTTTGTCAATATTTGGCATTTTGATTAAATCAAAAAAAAGGAAAATATGAGTAAAATGTATTAAAAATATAGATAATTATAAATAAATACCCCAGCACTGAAAGTTCTAAATATTTAAGCTTTTATAGTAAACTAGATTTCATTTTCTTATTTTATTATCCCAAGTTTTGTCCTTTTTCTCCAGGTTGGACGCAGTTTGCTTCTGTGCCTCATTACAGGTGACAGATTTCCCACACACCACTCAGCGTTGCATTTTATTAATTTATACAGTTCTCCATCACTGGATAGTGTATTATTTAACACATCTGTCTCGCTATGATACAAATTGTACCTCTCTCATCCAGGACTGGCAGCCTCTAAAGGCAGTGTTTAATATCATTCTTGCAAATGCATCTGTAGTCTTTATCTTCCACAGCTCTAAACAGAATAATGCCAAAAATCTTATCCTTCTCAGTTATGCTTGTGTGAAACTCTCTCAACTAGTTCATTCCACTGTGGAGGCTGGATGTCCTATATCTCTTAGTAGCACAGGTTGCAGATGCACAGGCCACAGGGACAGTGGTTGTCCTGTTAAAATTCAGGATTTAAGATTTGTGACATATGTTTGTGTGTTTCTATGTGTGATGGAGCTGCTGATGTGTGCGTGCAAGTAGACGTAGAGGTGTGTCACACACTAGGAATGCACACTCCTGCGGCTGTGTTGTGGGCCTGCAGGGACGTGCATGTGTGAAATGCCACTTTGAATCACTTTCTAATCTAATAATGCCAGCATGTTCAGTCAGTGGGACAGAGAAAGAGAGAGAGAGATAGGGAGAGGGAGACAAAAGAGATGTGTACTGCATATAGGACCGGTGTGTTCTCCCATGTCCTTTATGCTCATGGGTTTACAAGTATATCCATCTTAAGTTGTTGCAAGGCTTTTATTTATTTAAAATGTATTCTGTATCCCAGGGCTAGGATGAAAATATTGATTTAATTCTTTTAGTAAATCTGGATTTTAATGAATCAGTATTGATTCTTAAATCCCAAGACTCATCTTTTAGTTGATAAATGCATGAAACTTCAGATATAAAATAAAAACATAAAACTTTAGATACAAAGCAAATTATCAGGTTTTAAACAAAAATTTTCAGAAAATTAAAGGTAGAAACGTATTGCTAAATCCATGCACTATATTGTGTGTGTGTGTGTGTGTTTGTGTGTGTGTATATATATATATATATATATATATATATATATATATATATATATATATATATATATATATATATATATATATATATATATATATTGTTTAGTGTGTTTAAATAATTCTGTATTGCAATTTTTTATGACTACCATTTAAATGTTTTTAAATGATTTTCTTAGTTCATCATACAGTAGAAACGTAATTACAGTATATAATTTACAGTATATATATTCATTTAGCAGACGCTTTTATCCAAAACTAATTGAGAACAGAAGAAGCAGTCAGGTCAATATATATATAAACTTTATGTGCAATTTAAATGTTAATGTTTATACGGTGTTTATTGCAGGGTATAACTAAAATAAATAGTTTGGGCTTAGTTGATTATTTTACATTTTAAGATTACAGTGTTGTACCAATTGAGAGGGTCCTCTGTATAGTTTGCATCTTAGTGGAGATTGTCTTTCCTTAGAAAAACTAACATATACATGAAATAGTTATAAATATAAATGTGTATACTGAGACCCAGCTCTAGTATATACAAAAACGTGTGTGCTTTAACAGTTGTCTTAAAGCTTACAGTTAGGGGTGCACAATATATATCGGCTGATGATTAATGACATCTTGTCAGTAAAGCCGGTAAAGCCTCTAATCAGGGGTAAATTCCATCAGGTGCGTGATTTCACATAGAGCAGCTGTTACTACACAGAGCCGTTGTGAACTGACAAGCTGCGCAAATTCACGTTCATTATCAGCTTGGATTTGCGCACCTTGTCAGTTAACAACAGTTGGGTGTTAATATTGCAGTTGATATTGTAAATCTGTTGCATCATCTCTTCTTTTTCAGTACCATGCATCAGAATTTTGATTTCTTTCTTTATGTAAGTAGCACACATTAATTTTTCCCATACAGCTATACCTTCAGCTTTAGGTTCTGTTCCAGAGCGATTAAATATAAATGTGATGTCATCTTTTGCAATGATATGTCATGGCTCTGAAGTCTATAATAATTCACAATTGCCCACTTAAAAAATCTGATAATTTTGGGCATTATCAAAAAAAAGAAAAGAAAAAAAAATCTTCAGAAAAATCTGTGCTAGCAGATGCTTAAGTATGAGAAGTACAGAATAGAACGCATGGATGAACCTCAGTCTGCTCATTGTGGAGATCAGCATGAAACAAGTGGTGAAGTGTGAGGCAAAGAACAATAAATGGTTCTTGACAGGGTAGAGATCGAACCGGGATTAGACTTTATTCAATAAAGGCTTGAGAACAGTGACAGTATATAGGGAAACGCAGTGGAGTAAGTTGCAAGTCACTCTGTTTTCTGTTATTGCGGTTACAGTTGAGAATTTGAGATGTTCCCTTTTAATGTAAAATAAAAACAGTCACTCACACATTTATATAGTCTTAGGTTTTCTTTGATACTCTGTTTTACAATATGGCTTTCATTGTCTTTGCCTGCAGAACATTCAGCCTTCATGCTTCTCAACACCCCCCCCCCCCCACACCCCCAATACTACTATTTGTAATTTGTTTAGTTATTCCATAGAATACATTTAAGTTTCATTTTAATAGTTCAAGGTAAACCTAAGATGCTTGAGTTAATTTAGTTTAATCTCAGTTCCCTTTAAATGATTAAAGTATTGCTTATGCGTCTGACGTGAATGCAGGCTGATGTGGCAGTCATTAAGTTTTCCATCTTGCATAGTGTCTGCCTTTTAATCACATAATACAATGTAACTAATTAATTTTTGTGCAGCTGCTCTTCTGGTGAATTTCACTGCTTTTTAATTAGTCTAATTCCTACCTTTTTAAATTTCAATAACTTCAATACCACCTCATTATAAAGCCAGAATATACATGATAACGAACAGGCATATTATGGAATGAATTTAGCATAATCAACGGTAGTCAGGGTCAGTCTTAAAGAGGCACAAAATATAATACATGTATTCATTCTATAGCCTGCCCCTGGAGTAGAAGTCAGGGTTTTGGAACATGTTTCATTCTTAACAATATAATGTAAAAGTCTACTGTGAATTACAAAGTCTGGTTCTTTTTAAGTTTGACCCTACATTTCATTTATTCAAAAGCAGACCAGACATCAGGACTTCTAACATGTTACTTATTTATTTAGTTTATGTTTTTCCATGCAATGTACTGTTTGTTTGGACTCCAACATTCTTCAAAAAAATTTATTTTGGGTAGCTGAAGAAAGATTTGGAACTAGGGCTAGACAATAGAGCAAAATGTTTCTATATCTCTATTTTTCCTGAATTTTGAGGAAATATAATACTGTATATATCAAAATCTGAAAAATATGTTTTTTTTTTCATGAAGACATTACCTGAATAGAACAAAATCAGCACTAGCACTATAAAACATAATGAATCTTACTGCTTTTTACTAAATAAATAAAACATTTAAAAACCGTATGCACTTAAAAGTTGTAATATAAAGATATGAAATATAAAAAATATGGAAATTGTACAAAGCGTAATCTTCCTACAAAAAGTTGAGGTTTGTTGCAACAACAAAACAAGGTCTTTGAAGCACAAAGAAACACATTATACATTATATGAGCACATGGCAGGTCCGTCTGTTTGTGCTTTCACTCCAAAACTTAATATATATATACTCTATCTATTTTTACAGCATTTGATTTTTTGTTCTGTCCGTTGCTATGATTTTCACTGTCAGGCATTGCATTTTTAGATTCAGTCCTGAAATTGAATACTGTTCTTAGTGAAATTGGCTTCATGTGAATGAGTTAGTATTTTAACATTATTGTGATATTATGATATTCTCTAATTTTATGCTATCAGGAAAGCTATTCCAAAAATATATATTTGATGCATTGCACAGCCATGACTTTATGTCATGAGTAAATTATGACAGAATATTTTTGGGTGAACTATCCCCTTAATACATTTTAAGTGTATTATTTGCTTTTGTGTGATAAATAATTTGGTCACCAGCTGCCACTGTGTTTGAGAACCACAGATTTAGCTATTACGTAGCCATACTTTTGATTATGGGCATGCTAATTGCTAATAAGTCTAATTCATTTTTCATCTTATTTAAGTAAAGAAATACCCATTTGGACAGCAAGAAACCGCCTTCTTGACGCTAGAGCAATCACTAACATTTGTTTTGTGTCGTTGGGGCGTCGGTTTGTGAAAATGTTGCATTAATTACTATAGAAACTCATTCAAATAACTGAACAGCAGAACAAACTGTACAGAAAATAACAAATAAATGAGTTACAAATGTGTGAAGACTTTGTAATTAGAAATGTTCTAAAAGTGCAGATGACTTCACAGAAAGTAAATAAAACAGAACTTTCAGTTCTACCTATATAGTTTACTTGCAAATAAGTCCCTCAAACAAAGCCTTTAACTTCTTTCAGAGATTTGATATCACTAATTTTGCAAACAAATCCAGTAACCTGGTACATATGACTTTGTTTCCAGGTGGACCTAAACCACATCCAACCGCATTTCCAGAGAAGTTGGGACATTAATAAAAATGCAATAAAATCAAGAATCTGTGATTTGTTCATTCTCTTTAAAGGGATCATATTATGCAATTTCATGTTTTCCTTTGTCTCCGGAGTGTTAAAAGCTGTCAAAGATGTCAACTAGAAATGAGTGGTTAAGTTGTATTTGCAACACTGTTACAGAACAATTCCTCCCAAATATTCGAATGTGTGCAGCACATTTCACAGAGGAAAGTTTCCTGAACCTGGTAAAGGGGGGTAGCATTTCTATCACACGCTTGAGGAATTCAGCCAATCACAATGCACTGGATAATTGGCCAATCAGAGCACACCTCTCTTTTGAAAATGATGAGCTTTGTAAAAATTGGCGCGTTTCAGAAAGGTGGGGCATAGAAGAGCAACAATAATGCACAGTATGTGGAAAATAATTTGTTTTTTGAACCTTTTTTGTTTTTTGAAACTGCACATTGCATTACACCAAATAAAAACACAAATGAAACAAAATTATTTTTAGCAACGTCATATGACGGATTTAACTTTTGTTTAATTGACAAAAGTACAAAGAAAAGATTTCCAAATTTTTCACTGGCTAACATGAATGTATTTTGTATATATGAACAAATTTTTATTTTGATGGTTGCAACACATTACAAAAATAGTTGGGACAAAGGCAAAATAAAAGTCAAAAGGTTATAGTATATCCATTTTAAACTGTTTTGAAACAGTTCACTGTAAGCATATGAACTGGTAATAGGGCAAGGTATCATGTTTGGGTATGAAAGGAGCATCTCAGTCTTTGCAAACAAAGCTGAATCATGGCTCTTCACTTTTTGCCAAATTTCATGAGAGAAGTGTCAAAGAAATCAAAAATCACATTTCGCAATGCAAAATCGCAAATAATTTAGGTCTTTCACCAACTACCACCTATAATATAGTGAAAAGATTTAGGGAATCCAAATAAATCACAGTACATGTAGGGCAAGACAGGAGACATCAGTTGAATGTGCATGACATTTAAGCCCTCTGATGGCATTGCATTAAAAACTGCCTCTGCGATCGCTTCTTGGAGGTTTCTTTGCTCGAGATCTTTTTAATCTTTTATAGTGTTCCTGTGGCTCAAGTGGTAGAGCATTGCGTTAGCAGTGCAAGGTTGTGGGTTCGATTCCCAGGGAACACGTTAGGTAAAAACTTTTAGCCTGAATGCACTGTAAGTCACTTTGGAGAAAAGCATCTGCTTAATGCATAAATTAAATTAAACCATCAAGCTGCGGTCTTAAATATAGCCACATGGGCTCAGGAGTACCTCAGAAAACTGATGTCACTTAACAGTCTGCTTCAATTTGAAACTCTGTTACTCTAGGATAAATATATACATAAATTCTATGCAGTGATGCCGCCGGGTTATCTACAGCCAGAGCTTATCTCAGATAGTCAAAACGACAGTGGAAAGGTGTGCTGTACTCAGATGAGTCCCCATTTCAACTTAAAAATGGATTTCGAGTTCTCAGTCTACAAGACCTAAGGGACCATCCAGAATTTCATTAGTGACAGATGCAAAAGCAAACATCTGTCATGGTATATGAGCGGATCAGTGCAATACGCATGGGTGACTTGCACATGTGTGAAAGTACCATTGACATGAAGGCATATTATGGAGTTGTAGAGAGAAATATACTGCCATCAAAATGATGTCTTTCATGGGAAGTCCATGGTTATTTGAACAAGACAATGCCAGCTTTCATTCTGCATGTGCTACAACAGCATGTGCTTGCAGTCCAGATCTGATTCCATTTGAAGATCATGAAAAGGAGCATCATACAAAGTATGACTGGACAAAGATTTTGATTGAAAAACTTTAACAATTAGTATCCTTAATTCTCAAACAATGAAACATTGTAATTAAAAGGAAAGTTGATGTGACACAGTGTTAAACATGCCTCTGTCCCAACTTTCTTGTAGTGTGTTCCAGCCATCAAAATCAAAATTTGTTCATATTTCCATATATATCCATAGTGAAAACTTTTAAAATATTTTCTTTGTACTTTTGTCAATTAAATAAAAGTTAAAGAGAATGAACAAATCACAGATTCTTACAAAACGTCCCAGCTTCTCTGGAATTGGGGTTGTACATTCATTTATCCCATGTATGTAGAGATGTAATGAAATCACGATACGATTATATCGCGGTATGAAATCAAAGAAACAATATTTATCGCCACATTCTAAAAAAGAAAAATGAAGAATTGTAAAAGACTTTTGTACATTTAAGTTAAATTATTGTATCTAATGCACTGAAAGTTAAAAATGAAGAGCTCCAAGCAGAAAAAAGTCAGGGAATTAACTTGTACCTAAACTTTAAATGGGACTCAACCCTCTTTTTATATATGATATACAGTCTCAAACTAAATTACATTTACACTGGTGGTTTAGGAAGCCAAACTAATTAGAATATTACAATAATTCTAAAAAAATGACAGTAATATCAATATATTTTAAAACAACTGCACTGTAAAATAAATGAAAATTGATATTTCATTATTCATTTTGCTTTACAATACAGTATGGAAATTAATACTTCTTTCCTAATTTCTACACTTATAGAGATATTTTGAATTTGGACTGCATTTAAACCGCTAGCGGTCAGCAATTCATACCGAACTTTTAAGCTTTTATTTTGAAGAAACAGCAGTAGAGCTTTTATTTTTTAAAGGAAAACTTAAAAAACTTTAACACATATATACAAAAATGTGTCTTACTACAAATCTATTAAAATGCTAAAATCATCCTCCATGAAAATAAAGCCAAACTGGTGGCTGTTGCGTTCCAGAACATGCAATAAACTCAAAGCACATGCAATAAACAAGTTCACTGGATCCATTCAATGTGAACTGAGCCGTTCTGAGCCGAGAAAACCCGAGATCATGAGCTGATTGCCTGAGCAAAATGAAATGCACAGCGAAAACAGACTTGAAGGGATTAAGTCATATTTTGTTAAAAATAAGAAGTTTAAATATATTTCAAAAACTAAACTTTTTGCCCTGAAGACCCATTGTTTCATATCGTCATGTGTCCACGATAATATCAAGAGAGTTTTGCTATCGCAATATCAAGATCAATATCGTTAAATCCCTACATGTATGTATAAAAGTTAAAAAAGTTTTGAAAGTGTTAAAAAGAACAGGTAAACAACTACAAAAGCATATTCTGGAGTGCACGGTGAGAGTGTCAGTGTTGATTTCACGGGTCCATTAAGCTGTGCCAGTTCTGTTGGGGATGTCAGGGTACTCAGTATGCAGACTCATACTGCTCTCCTCTTACATAAATCTTTGCTTTCTAGCTGTGCTGAATAGCTTCTGAGTATAGTACAGAGATGATTTTTTGCTTCATCTTTGAATTCATGAGAATAATCAGTCACTGCTCTTCAAGAATATTACTCATTTCCCTGTTGATTTTAATGATGTGCAAAGCTACATATTTTTACAATTACCTTGTCAGTGGGTTGCCTGAAAAATTACTAACTTTTATTGGTCTTTTAAAAGCCCTATTATACAGCCCTATGATTTTTGCGATGCGGAAAACGTGGATGCAATCGTGGAATCCAGTCCTAAAAACAATTTACTGCAAAACACGGAATTTGCCAAATCAAAATTAAGTCAGTACACTTAAATCAAAATGCTATGTAGTCTAGTGTCTGTGAATACTAAGCCACAAAAAACTCCATTCAAGTATGAATCCTGCATGTTCTGCGCGTCTCTGTTGGAATGAATGGCACAGATGCGCAGTTTCCTTTAATACACACATACTGAAGTGTGCGTGATGCTCTCAATGTTTTCAGCCTCTGCCACCTCGATATGAGTACATGAACACATAAACGTAATCTCTAGATCTGCTCTAAAGGTAGTTCATGAGCCTTTTACAGTGCCCTCCACTATTATTGCCACCCTTGGTAAATATGAGCAAAGGCAGCTGTGAAAATAAATCTGCATTGTTTATACTTTTGATCTTTCATTCAAAAAATCTGAACGTATCATTAAAGTAAAACAATTGAAAGTGGGGAGAAAATCTCCCCCTAAAAATATATTTAAAGAAACATATTTAAAGAATTTGCCACTGATGATTCAAACATGAGATTTGAGCAGTGTAGAGTAGCGCTTGTTGTTTGTCGTTTCTCTGATCACATGGTTTTATGTTTACATGGCACGATGCAACACAATGCGTAAAAAGACAGTATAAGTCAATGTAATCCATAATTATGTCCCCACCGGATGCCTTGTTTAATGGGTTTTAATGTTTTTGTATTGTCTCGCCTGTGTTCTAACTGGGACATGGTAAGGGGCGTAACATTTCTGTCACATGCTTGAGGCATTTGACCAATCACAAAGCACTGGATAACTGGCCAATCAGAGCACACCTCACTTTTCAGACCGATTTAAAAATTGTTGTGGTGCATAGAGGAGGAAAAATAGTATGTGGGAATTTTTATTTATTTATTTTTATTTTTATTTTTTTACTTTAAACCACATTTTTTTACTTTAAGACACTTCATTACACCAAAAAAAATTTTTTTAGCAACATTATGTGAACCCTATAATTGTAATACTAATAATAAACGTTAAATATTTAAAAAGGAATATTTACTGGTATTTATTTAGAAAAAATACATAAATAAATAAATAAATTAGTGGCCTATTTTTTCCCCGAAAATGAATCAGAGATTGATTATTAATATTCA
Organism: Carassius auratus; assembly: GCF_003368295.1. Lineage (NCBI taxonomy): Eukaryota > Metazoa > Chordata > Actinopteri > Cypriniformes > Cyprinidae > Carassius > Carassius auratus. Next base: position 8,864 of record NW_020524072.1, on the reverse strand, counting down.
ATAAAACTATTAAACATTTATTGGAAATGAAATATGCTAATACTAGAACTGAATTTGAGAAAATAAAAATTAAAAAATTAATAGGTCCTTGAAATTTATTTTTGTTATATATGTAGTAAATTGCTGTTTAATATTTAAAGGCATTAGACATTAAATTCATTAAACATTAAAACAAAGTCTATTAAAATTTAAACTGAAAATGGAATTTGGGTAAAAATAAAATGGATTTCATAGGGCCCTAGCCCTATAAATGATTGATGATCATGACCCATACTTAGTTGTGTACTGTATGTGATACTCTGTTTACCTTTTGTTTACTATGATGAAAAGTGGACATGCTACCATCATGTTTGTTTGCTTGTTTGTTTGTTGACTGCAGCCACTGTCTATTCAAACAAGGTGCTTTGGTGCTGTTCAAGACCCAACAGGACTGCTTACAAAGAAATCACTAATTCCACCCAACATCTGGCGGGAAACAAAATCTTTAGACCTTAGATATTTAGTTATCAAAATGCCATGTTTAGTCATGAGAAAAGTAAGGATGGGATATAGTTATATGACACAGTTATATAGCTTGTGAAGCGACCTTGAACTGTATCTGCACTAAAAACACATTCCAGCTATGATAAATAGAAAATTCTGTCTCTTTGAACATTGAATAAATGGATTCTTTAAGGCACATGGAATGGCTCTGATATTAAAGCACATTGCTCAGAGTATTACGGTGGCTTTAGTCGATGATCACAAAACAACAATTTACCATCTCCACAGAGAAATAACGAAACCAAAGCAATGTACGCAGAAACGTTCACAAATGGGAACAATGGTCATTAGATTGCGAAACCGTCTTCCTGTTTATGAAATGATTCTCAAAGGCACCTCATGAATAAAAGTCTTTCTTGTTGCAGCTTTTTGAAAGATTGAGTTATAGCCTCTCCCCTTTCAGATATAAGGTTCATTTATAAAAACGTAACAGCACACATCTATTCTTTTTGTATAGTGTCATTTAATGTCTTTATGAATGTTAATATATCATTGTTTGAACGCTGCAACAAAGTCGTTAAGTATAATTAGATTCTATTAAGTCGTCTGCTGTTTGCACTTAGATGTACTATCCATTTCAAGGCCTAAATATTGTCATGCACACATGGTGCCAGGACAGTGCAGGGCATTAGCATTTCAAAAATCTGCATCTGAGTCACAATTAATTATGCATTTAATTACTGAGACCTCTTTGTTAAACTGTGCAGTGTAGCACCATTTTCATCCTTTTTATTCATTGGATTGAAATCAGCAAAAAGAAGGCATTAAGGTCATCTTTAGGGAGTAAACCTGGAAACCAAATGGAATGGTACATGCTGCAGCCCATCAAAGCTTTAGAGGACACAGCCTTACAAATCCAATTGCTTTCTCTCACATGGAGCTTGCAATTTTTCTCCCAAACAAGATCTAACAAATTTTCTATAGATGAGTTGTTTGGCACAGTAGGATAATAAAAGTGATACTGTAAAAAGGCTCAGAGTCATACAGTGGAGGATTTAGAGGGGTGTTGGATGTGTCAGAGAGAGTGTCAGAGCTAAATCAAAGAGAATTCAGCAAGAGGGTATGACCAACTGAGTCAACAGCATATAAATGAAAATCAGTGTTGAGAGAAGACGAGAGATGGCATGAGAGAAAAAAGGGAGGGGCCAGAGTGAGGGGTAGAAGAGACAAATAGACTTTCTCAACTTGGAAAGCGATAGAGCCGCCTTTCAGTGTAAGAGGGATTTATGGCCCAATGAACGAGTTCTCTAGGGAGGATCCATCCTCACCACTGTGGCCCAAAAAGATGGGTCAGCTGCACGTCGATAAGTCACTGGAGACCAGAGCCATGTGTGTGCAGGTTGAAGGAATAATATAAATCACACTATCAATCTATATATTGTTCAGTCTATTGTTCAGTTATTTGTTCTATCTATATGTATTTTTCTTATCTACCTATCTATCTATCTATCTATCTATCTATCTATCTATCTATCTATCTATCTATCTATCTATCTATCTATCTATCTATCTATCTATCTATCTATCTATCTATCTGTCTGTCTGTCTGTCTGTCTGTCTGTCTGTCTGTCTGTCTGTCTCTGTCTGTCTGTCTGTCTGTCTGTCTCTGTCTGTCTGTCTGTCTCTGTCTGTCTGTAACTGATGATTATTAGGTCTCAGATGAAAATGCCTGACCCCTGCTGGTTGTAAATGGTCAGTGCTTGTTAGTTCCCTACAGCAGATTGTGTCCCCTCCTCCATAGTGTCTTCTCTGGACATCTTTGCCTCATGCTGATCTCGCCAATACCAGCTGGGCCTCTCAGACTTTACATAGACCACAGTTTGAGAGGACCCATATCTGTTTCTGTTTGCTTCTGTGAATGCTCTGTACATCTGATTGTGTACACTTTTTGGTGCATGTTTATTCTGGACTGTGAGACTCTCAGCGGGAATAGCCAGACTTTTCAAGTCCGAGGTCTTGTTTCTAACCTGCATGGAGTGCTCTCTCTCTCTCTCTCTCTCTCTCTCTCTCTCTCTCTCTCTCTCTCGCTTTCTCTCCATCTCTCACTCTGATGCTGAAGGAGGAAAGCCCTCGTTCAAAAGGGCTACTCTTCCTAGCACTCTTTCTTAATTCAGAAGAGTGGTAATCCTTAGTGACAGGCATCTATTACAGCTGCCTTGACAATCTGTCACTCACAGCCGCCATGGTAACTGCACTCTCTGAAGATGCATTAGAGGGCCTCTTGCCCCAGCAGCTCATTGTGACATCATTAACTAAAAGGACTCTTTGATTAAGAGGTTTCTGAGCAAAAGGGACAGAGTGAACTTATATTGTTATATTGCAATGAAATCATTTCATATTGCAGTCTGACACAATATTTCATAAAAATGTATTTACTTGTTTTAAATTACATGCAACTTTTGTCACAACTAAACCACATTTTAAAACTGCTATTGAATTTAACCACAGCTGATCCAAAATTCTGCATTTAGAGTGCTTAAAAGATCCAAGAGCAGAAACCTTATTAGATTCAAGCTCCAAGCATTCACATTTTTTAAATATGTATGAAGTTTAAAACTCACCAAGCACCAAATGAGAGTAAAAATAAATGTTGGTGACCATATGAAACAGTGTTACTTGCCAGTTATTAAGTTTAGCTATGCCTGAAAATGTAACATGATTTGGCGCGATTATCAAATCGCAGTGAGTGCATTGTAATTGTATAAATATATAATGAAATGTGAAGTTTCCTGCAGGTTTTGGCCAAAATAAAAGCCTTATGGTTTAAAAGTTTGAAAACAATTATTATTATTATTATTAATGCAAATTGCAATTAGATATGTTTTTGCCGAATTTGTTCTGCCTGTTTTTATATTAAATAATGCATATACAGTTTCATGCATGTACAATATATAACCCATTTATGACTGGTACATTTTCAGCAACCAATGGTAGGCCCCATTTTTAAGTTGTCATAAACATAATGTTCTTATTCTTATTCTTATTCTTATTCTTATTCTTATTCTTATTCTTATTCTTATTCTTATAATTCTTAAGAATAATTTTACATATATTTTAATTGTTGCTTTTATTTTTATTTTGTTACTTTTATATATATTTACAAAATATATATTTTAAAGCATCTTGAGATGCATTTAATCTATGAAAATTGCTATACAGGTATTATTATTATCATTTCTGTTACTTTTTTTTCCAAGCTTGGGCAGCATATATTTTGTGCATCATGTTGTATTTACCATTTCTAAAGCTTTTAAAAAGCCTTTTCCACCAGTATGTTAGAGAAAATGCATTCTGTTTTCTCGTGTGTATGTAGATGTGTGGGTTTATGTGAATGTGGGTGGATCTCAGTCCAGTCTCAAGTGCCATTGGCAAAAAAGACTCTTCCCTTTGAACAGACGGAATCTCTTCCAATCTCTCGAATGCAATTATGTTATTCTGGCAAGGCTCGCCATAAACGATGGATCCAGTTCAATTCAAGGTCAACTGCACCCAAAGATTAAGAAATGACCAGTTAGAAAGTGATTACTCCACTGCACAGACTAATAAGACATTAATCCAACAGAGGATTGCCTTCCTTTAATGGCACAATCTCTTTCATTTTATTTTGTCGATGGCTTCAATTATTCTTTTATAGAACCCGCCTGCTATTTAAATCCATGCGGTAACTCACAAATAAATGTTTAGATGTATACTGACAGTCCTGTCATTTACAATGTCTATTCCAGTGGTATTGGTTTCATTTGCTCTGCAGAGGAAAAGAGATTCAATACATTGGGAATATTGTGCTCATGATGTTACACAGTCCATGTCTCGGTTACTGAGGCTCAAAATCATGTAGAATTGTGTTGTAAACAAGATTTTTCCTTCTCAAAACTAATGCTGAGTGAAGAAGAATTTCTGTGCTCTTAAATGAGTTATGAACTTCATGTCATCAGGTGTTGAAGATGACGGCATGTCTTATGTAAATATTGCATCCTCCACGTAAGGAACTGCACCACTTGTGGTATCTTGTTCTCATCTAATGTACCTGCCTTTCTCTTCTCCTCTCATTCTTGACCTGTCAATCACTCTTTTGTCTCACCTCGGTGCTCCGGTTGACAAACAAAGGCATCCGTGTGCCCTGTTTTCTACGTTTCAAACTGTGTTCTCCCTGAGCTTCTCCTATCTTATTAGAAAAAGATCCTATGTGAGGTCACCACACATTTAATTGTCTCTGCTCCTGCAGAAATGTCCACCTGTCAATCAAGTGCTGTCAATCAGAGCGTAAAAGTGTTCAAATCCACCCCAGGTCACACTCATGGTGGGTGTCTGTTCACAGTCTAGTGCCCCCCAGAGGAAAGGGTTTTTACAAAGGCTCTTATTGATTATTTGCAGAGGGATCTGCTTGAATGAGGGCTTTAACCTTCTTCTGTATTGTGTGGTAAGTGGTCTGTTTTTGAGTTGTGCTTTTGAGTGTGTACAGTATTTTGTGATTATGCAATTTTCCTAAGATGGCAAGATGCCTAGGTTTATCCAGATTTCACGAGGTGCGTCGACTTGTAAATGAACCATGGTTTTTTGTTTCTCTGCTCCTCTGTTTTGCTCTGAGTAGCTGTCTTTATGGTTTGTGGTTTTCAATTGGGTGTCACTGAAGAAAAAGGAAGCTGTTTCTCCAGTATTGGTTAATTTGCAGATACTTCATTGCAGAATGTGTTTAAGCAAATAATGTTATTTGGTTGCCATGACAATAACTTCACAAGCTTGTTTCTGCTCCTTACAGTTCTCTTGGTGCAAGCATCTTTTAATAAAAAGCCTTAACGGAAATGTGTTTCAACATGAAATTGAAAGAAGCCCATCCATTTATTTGTACAAGATGTGATAATGTAAGAAAGACATTTTGCTTTTACAGTTGAAGTTCAGTTAATCGGACAGAAGTTAATCGGGCAGCATTTTCTTTTGACAATGTTAGATGTTGAATTGGTGTCACAGTTTTATGCTGATGATTAATTTATTAAATGTAATATTAATGTATAGTCCGCATACATTTTTTTTCTCTTTTTTTTTCTATTGATTGTATTTTGATTTATTGATTTTATGATTATTATTGACCTTGTAATGTTTAATCAGAATAACTGGATGAAAATAACACTCATCTCTTTGGTGATGTGTGCTTTGTTTCTCCAACCATTCAAAGTTTTCACTTAAAAAGGTTCTTTCTTTTGTTAAACACAAAAGAGGAATGTTAGTAACCAAAAAGTTGATGGTAACCATTGACTTCCATAATATTTTTTTGCATACCATGGAAGTCATTGGGTACCATCAGCTGTTTCATTCCTCAAAATATCTTCTTTTGTGCTCAACTGAGTATAGAAATTCATATTGATATGGAACTTGAGGCTTGAAGTAAATGATGACAAAATTCCGAATATTCTGCACAAAATAATTTCTGTATGACAATTCTGTCCAATTTTTTCCTTGCAGTTTATCTTTTCAGACCAGTGTGTTACAAATGACAATGCAAATTCTGTATTTTAAACAGTAGTTTCTTTATATTTGATATGATTTTTGATTGATCAGTTTTATTCGCTGTGCAATGGATAAAACATTTAGAAAACCTCTCCATAAAAAACTTTTGCACTGAAGGTATGCAGAAGTTTTTGTGGGTCTGAAAAGACACATAAACAGTTGTTCGTTCAAATTAAAATCTTTATCAAAACATATTTTAGTACTGAACGTTTATCTCATCGTGAACAGGCCTTTAATCCCTGCCTCTCCACAATCACATACATTTTGGAGTGCAATGACCACATCTAAAAATCCAGTCAACATCTGATGGATAGAAGTCATTGCCATACTTTTTATTTAAACATTTTTTTCAATTGCCTTCTTCTCCGGAGTATTCTGTTTTGAGACAAGTCACCCCTACGATGGCACAAAGACTGTACAGTATGTCTCTATCTGTCTTCCAGAAGCCTCTCCTTATGCCATCCCTCAGGCACTCGGGGGTGTGTCTGGGAGGATTTGAACTACTTTACCTGTGTTGCTCAACAAGTTTTGCTCCTGGATGTGATATTGAAGCAAATATATTTTCCTTTCCTTTCCTTTCCTTTCCTTTCCTTTCCTTTCCTTTCCTTTCCTTTCCTTTCCTTTCCTTTCCTTTCCTTTCCTTTCCTCTCTTTATTATCTCTCTTTTCTTCTAATTTCCTTGTTTTGTTCTTTTCATTCCTTTCTTTTTCCCCTTCCCATTCCTTACCTACTTCTTTCTTTTTATTATATTTCCTGTACCTCTCTTCTTCCCTTCCCTTCCCTTCCCTTCCCTTCCCTTCCTTCCCTTCCCTTCCCTTCCCTTCCCTTCCCTTCCCTTCCCTTCCCTTCCCTTCCCTTCCCTTCCCTTCCCTTCCCTTCCCTTCCCTTCCCTTCCCTTCCCTTCCCTTCCCTTCCTCTCTTCTTACTTTTCCTTTTTTAAATTCCCTTCCAATCCTTTCTTTCTTCCTTATTTCCTTACTTCCTTTTTCACTTCCCACCATTCCTTCCCCTTCCCCATTTCACTTTTAATTTTTTCCTTCGTTCCTTCCACTTTATGTTTATCTTCCCTTATCCTTTTCCTTCAAAAACTCCCTGCTCTTCCTTGTCTGGTCACAAACAAGCTCAAGAACAGTCATTGAGCAGTTTATGTTTGTCAATCTGGACATATGCAGTCAACAAAGATAGATGGGACAGGACGGGGAAATAGTGGCTGCTCAAGAAATTTAAAACTAGCATCATTCACACACACCCCCACCTCTCTCTGAGACACAGACACTCTAGAAAACACACACACAGACACACACTGCAGCCTCTAAGAAAAGCAGCTGCATCAGTTTTCAGAGCAGCGCTCTCCCCCCCGCCGCCTATCTCACTCTCTCCCAGTCTCATGCTCACCCACTCATTCTCCCTCCTCTTCTGCTTTCTCTCTGTTGCACATTGTAATGCTTGCGCTCTCTCTCTCTCTCTCTCTCTCTCTCTCTCTCTCTCTCTCATGTTTTCGCTCTTTCTCCATCTCCCTCTGCTTGCTTCTCTCACACTCTGTGTGCCTGTGTTTCTGCCAAGGTCTGAGTCTTTCAGTGTGGGAATGTAGCAAGCTCAGAGACAGGACTGCCTTTGAATTCTGGTGCAATGATGGATGCAGGGCAGAGGCTCGGATGTACACTCACAGAACGGGAGAAATAAGGGCTTGGGATTGGGAAAAGATCTGATGGATTTAACCCTCGCAGCCGTCTCTGCCTGATCACAGTACATGATTCTCCCCAGCTCTGCTGTTCTCTCCTGTGGGGTGGATTACCGGCTGCTCATGTCCACTGATGCACCGCTGTAGAGACTAGAGGGAAGATACAAGCTGCGTAGCCAGAGACGAAGTGCAGTGTCGGGGGAGAGAAAGAGAGACGCAGAGCTGTCCCTTGAGTGGAGCTGTGCTTCTGCCGCTACCTGAGTTTCTCCACACACACACACACACACACATATATATACACACACACTCACACACACATACAGAGGCAGGGCTGCGCCCAGCCGCGACGAACGATGCGTTAATGCAGCTGTGAGAGAAGATCTGCAGCAGGGAGCTGCCCTCGGCTCAAACACTCATGGATTTATAAGGAAAATTGACTCTGGGCAGAACATCGACGGATCTGCAAAACTAAATTTTTGTTCTATTTTTCATCTCTATATATGGAGTGTCTTGGGAATTACCTTCGGTTCTATGGAAGCTGAACTAAAGAGAGGCTCATTCCCAAAACCTGCTCCCAAACCCAGTCCTCTTTGATTCCTGATCGAGTGTGTCTGTATGTGCGTGTATGTGTGAGTTTTGTACTGACTATTGGTGTCTTTTGAGCTTTAGGGTTTTTATTGTTTTTGAAAGAATAACTATTTATGTGTTCATATATTTTTATATATACAATATATACATATATATGTGTATATATTATGCATAATATATATAGGCTGATGTCTGCTGTGCTGTTCATATGAGTAATCAGTATTGCATGCATCTGTAGCTATAGAAGTAGTGTTAAATGAATATTAATGAGATGCCCAGTTTTGGCTCCCTCCCCAGCCCCCTCCGCTGCTTGCACTACTTCCTGGCTGGGCCCTGAACCCCAGAAGCATGAGTGAGAGAACGGCACTTGGGGCCACCATGGAGACCATGACCTGGAGGAGCCCGGGGGTGAACAAGCCTCTCCCGGGCCCCAGGGCCCCTCCGCTGTGGCCCCTGTGCGGTGTGGCCCGCCAGCAGACCTGGCTTTGTGTTGTGCCCCTACTGATGGGATTTGTGGGCCTAGGCCTCAGCCTGATGCTTCTAAAAT